>NC_061113.1:131769794-131823022 GCF_002878395.1 Capsicum annuum | reverse complement strand
TTTGAATTTGAAATTTCAAAATTTAAATAGTTAGCTTGTTGATAAACTTAAATTCAAAATCAAAATGTAACTATAACTATCTTATTAAATGGAACATGGATGTCCTATTACCAATAGGTTTCTAGGGGCTTTGGGCTCTAGGTGACAAAAGAGTTTTAAAATGAAGTGTGGGTAACACAAGTCTTAATAATTGAGTAGAGGTGACAATTACTTTATTAAGGATTAAGAAAGTAAAAAAAGTTTGAAATAACCCACAAGTTTTTTAATTTATACTTTGATCCAATGTAAAACCTAATATAACTAGAAATGAAGGGAAAAAAGGCATATTTCTCTCTCTTCTCATTTATTGGAGTTTTCTCTCTCTTCGTGATTTTTGTTGTTCATTGTTGTTGTTGGTTTATTCATCATCTTCTTCTTCATTATCATCATCTTGTTCTTCATTATCATCTCTTCTTTTTCATCATCATCGTCTTTTTGTTATTGAACATTATTGTTACCGCTACTATTGCTACTTGATCAAATTTTTTTAGGTCAAATTTTATTCGTATATCATTTATGAATTACTTATAGGTGATTTTAGTAAGTAAAATTATAATTTTTAGTTGAATTTCTCATCTGGGTGTATCTGCTACTGTTGTTTTTTTAATAGTAGATAAAACATGTAACGTGAATCCAACAGATGAGTAATCTATTGCATAGATGAGTAACCTGTTGCAATATATTGACTAATCTGTTGCAACATATTGACTAATCTGTTGTAATATATTGACTAATCTGTTGCAACATATATGACTAATCTGTTGCAACAGATTACTCATCTGTTGATTTGTATTATAGTGTTGTAACATGAATCCAACATATGGGTCATCTGTTGCAACAGATTAGTCATATGTTGCAACAAATTACTCACTTGTTGCAATAAATAACTCATATATTGGATTCATGTTGCAGGTTCTATCCATTGTAGCAGTAACAAATATACCATATAAAAAATTCAACAAAAGTCATAATTATACTTACAAAATCACCTATGAAGTAATGTCCAAGTGATATAAGAACAAAGTTTGACTTTAAAAAATTCTAAAAATTTCAACAGGGGCACAACGAATAAGTGAAACACATGAAAAATTTCATAAAACAGGTAAAGAAGATAAAATAGTGTACCATACATCAAATGCAAAAGGATCAAAGGGACAAACGTTTAAGTTCTCCTAAAAATATTTAAGTTCCCTAGTATTTTAATTGTTTTCTAATGGATAACCCATATATTATAACAGATTTTCTATTTGTTTGATAATTTCCAACAGATGAATCATCTGTTGCAACATGTCAGTTATCTATTAATTCAAATTAAGCAATTATCAATAATAACTAAATTGATTTAGCTAAAATTAAAGACAAGTCTTTAAGATAATGGGATAAACATTTGAGTTCTCCTAAAAATGTTTGAGTTTCCTAATATTTTAATTATTTTCCAACAGATCACCTATTTGTTGCAACAAGTTAGTCATCTGTTGCAATATATGCTTATAACAGGTTAGTCATTTGTTGATTCAAATTAAGCAATTATTAATAATAATTAAATTAATTTAACTAAAATTTAAAACAAGACCTTAGACAAGGGAGAAAACATTTGAGTTCTCCTAAAAAATATTTGAGTTTTAGTATTTTAAATTGCTTTTCAACACATATTTTATCTATTTAGTAATTTCCAACAGATGAATCATATGTTGCAACAACTTAGTTATCTGTTTTAACAGATGTCTATATCTGTTTGATAATTTTCAATAGATGGATTAGTTGTTGCAACAAGTGAGTCATTTGTTGCAACAGATGCCTATATCTGTTTGGTCATTTTCAATAGATGTTTTTATTTGTTTGGTCATTTCCAACAGATTACTCATCTGTTGTAACATGTTAGTCATCTATTGATTCACATTATGTCATTATTAGTAATAACTAAATTGTTTACTAAAATAAAATATGAATTAATAAGTTCAATTATAGTTTCAATTAATCTCATGGTAATCACACGATCAACTAAGTATGTTTGTCCTGAATAGAGTGATCAATTGATCAATTTTATTTGAAATAATTCAAATTAAGTCATCATTAGAAATAACTATATTGATTTAACTAAAACTAAATATGAATTAGTAGGTTCAATTATGATTTCAATTAATTTCATAATAATTACATGATCAATTAAGTGTTTTGTACTGAGTAGAATGATTAATTGACAAATTTTATGTGAAATAATTCAAATTAAACCATTATTAGAAATAACTACATTGATTTAACTAAAATTAAAGATGAATTATTAAGTTCAATTATGATTTCAATTAATCTCAATAATTAAATGATCAATTAAGTGTTTCATCCTTAGTAGAGTAAGTAATTGATCAATTTTATTTTAAATGATTCAAATTAAGCCATTATTAGTAATAACTATGTTGATTTAACTAAAATTAAACATGAATTAATGAGTTCACTTATAATTTCAATTAATTTCATCGTAATGACATGATTAACTAAGTGTATTCATCCCGAGTAGATTGATCAATCGGCCAATTTTATTTCAAATAATTCAAATTAAGATATTATTAGTAATAACTAAATTGATTTAACTAAAATTAAAGATAAACTTACAATTTCAATTAATCTCATAATAATTAAATTATCAACTAAGTATATTCGTCATGATTAGAGTGATCAATTGACCAATTTTATTTGAAATGAATCAAATTAAGTCATTATTCGTAATAACTAAATTGATAAAACTAAAATTAAAGAAGAATTGATAAGTTCACTTACTATTTCAATTAATCTCATAGTAATTACATGATCAACTATGTGTATTCGTCTCGAGGAGAATGATCAATCGACCAATTTTATTTCAAATGATTCAAATTAAGTCATTATTAGTAATAAATAAATTGATTTTGACTAAATTAAAGATGAATTTATAAGTCCACTTACAATTTCAATTAATGTATTCGTCCTTAATAGAAAGATCAATTGATAAATTTTATTTAAAAAAGATTCAAATTAACCAATTATTAGTAATAACTAAATTGATTTAACTAAAATTAAAGACAAGAACTTAGACAAGAGGAAAAACATTTGAGTTCTCTTAAAAACATCTGAGCTTTACTATTTTAAATTATTTTTCAACATGTATCCTATACGTTTGATAATTTTCAACAGATGAGTCATCTGTTGCAACAACTTAGTCATCTGTTGCAATAGATATCTATATTTGTTTGATAATTTTCAATAGATAAGTCATTTATTGCAACAGGTTAGTCATATGTTGCAACATATGTCTATATTTGTTTGGTCATTTCCAACAGATATCTTTATCTGTTTGGTCATTTTCAACAGATGTCTTTATATGTTTAGTTATTTTCAACAGATTACTCATCTTTTGCAACATGTTAGTCATCTATTGATTCATATTAAGCCATTATATTAGTAATAACTAAATTTACTTAACTTGAATTAAACATGAATTAATAAGTTCAATTACAGTTTCAATTAATCTCATGGTAATTACACTATCAACTAAGTGTGTTTGTCCTGAGTAGAGTGATCAATTAATTTTATAGTAATTACATGATTAACTAAGTGTTTCGTCTTAAGTAGAATGATCAATTGACCACTTTTATTTGAAATAATTAAAATCAAGCAATTATTAGTAATAATTAATTTAACTAAAATTAAATATGAATTGATAATTTTAATTACGATTTCAATTAATCTCATAGTTAGTAATTACATGATCATCTAAGTGTATTCGTCTTGAGTAAAGTGTTAATTGACCAATTTTATTTGAAATGATTCAAATTAAGATATTAGTAGTAATAACTACATTGATATAACTAAAATTAAAGATGAATTGATAAGTTCAATTACGATTGCAATTATTCTCATATTAATTACACGATCATCTTGTGTGTTCGTTCTAAGTAGAGTGATCAATTGACTAATTTTATTTGAAATGATCCAAATTAAGTCATTATTAGTAATAGGCAAATTGATTTAATAATTACAATTTCAATTAATCTCATAGTAATTACATGATCATTTAAGTGTATAACCTATTGCAACAGATTTAATCTATTGCAACAGATGAGTCATTTGTTGAAAATTATCAAACAGATATACACATATGTTGCAATAGATTAGTCATCTGTTGTAACAAATGTCTTTATCTGTTGGTCATTTACAACAGATGACCAATCTGTTGCAATATATGACTTTATCTGTTTGTTATTTCCAACAGATTACTAATCTGTTGCAATAGATGACTAATCTGTTGCAACAAATGTCTTTATCTGTTTGGTCATTTTCAACAGATTACTCATCTTTTGCAACATCTTAGTCATCTATTGATTCATATTAAGCCATTATATTAGTAATAACTAAATTGATTTAACTAGTATTGATAAGTTTAATTATTGTTTCAATTAATCTCACGGTAACTACACGATCAACTAAGTGTGTTCGTCCTGAGTAGAGTGATCAATTGACTAATTTTATTTGAAATGATTCAAACCAAACCATAATTAGAAATAACTATATTGATTTAACTAAAATTAATGATGAATTAGTAAGTTCACTTACAATTTCAATCAGTTTTATAGTAATTACATGATCAACTAAGTGTTTCATCTTAAGTAGAATGATCAATTGACCAATTTGATTTGAAATAATTAAAATTAAGTAATAATTAGTAACAACTAAATTGATTTAACTAAAATTAAAGATGAATTGATAATTTAATTACGATTTCACTTAATCTCATAGTAATTACATGATCATCTCTAAGTGTATCCGTCTTGAGTAAAGTGTTAATTGACCAATTTTATTTGAAATGATTAAAATTAAGACATTATTAGTAATATAAACATTGATTTAACTAAAATTAAAGATGAATTGATAAGTTCAATTACGATTTCAATTAACCTGTTGCAATAGATGAGTAATCTGTTGGAAAAGACCAAACAGTTAAAGACATTTGTTAAAAATGACCAAACATATATAGACATCTATTGCAACAGATGACTAACCTGTTGCAATAGCTAACTCATCTATTGAAAATTATCCAACAAATATAGACATCTATCGCAACAGATGACTAAATTGTTGCAACATATGACTCATCTATTGGAAATTATTAAATTGATAAGATATATGTGAACTCAGAACCAAAATGAGCCACAGAATTTAAAAAGTGATCAAAATAGGTCACCTATTTAAAAAGTTACCAAAATAGGCTAAACGTAATAATTTATTACGTTTTCTATTTTTTCTTAACGATCAATTAACGAAGTTGACTTTTACAATTTCTTACGTTTTACATTTTTTTTGTAAAACGTAAAAAATTCTTACGTTTTATAAAAAATATAAAACGTAAGAATTTCTTACATTTTACACGATGATCGAGAAAAAATATATAGAGTGAATTATCAAATCAATTAAAAAAATACTAAAAAATGAGTTGTTCAACATAATAAAAAGTTACGTTCTTAACTTTTTTATAGCAGTGGTCCCCCACCATCAATTCTTTTTTTTCACAAATGTCCCATCACTTCTACTTTTTCCTCTTTTTACAAATGATAATTATAAATTTTTTGATTAGTTAAATTTATTTATATTTTACATGTAGTTCAAATAATTTATTTTTTTCTCTATGTAATAAATTTTTACGTTTTACATACAAAATTTAAAAAATAGAAGTATCAATTACCTCATTAACTTAACAATTTTATTATATTTATTCTATATCAAAAAATAATCACTTCTATCCTTAATTATCCGATTTCTCTCTAAAAAGAAATTATAATTTTGAGTTTTCCTCAACTCCAAAATAGTGAAATGTTGAATTATCGTCGATCAAATATGCTATTATATACAAGAATTATATTTTTTCAGTGTGTTAAAAATATGAAATTAATTTTTTTGGATAGTGATTCATCTTAGTTTTCGATTAGTGTTTCGATTAGGATATTGAGGAGACTCACATGGATAAATACGTTTCATATTATAATTAATAGATTAAAAAATCACAATTTAATTTAGGAACACTCCTAAATTAATATAAGAAAATATATATTTTTAGGAACACTCCTAAAAAAATATAATTCTTGTATATAGTAGCATATTTGATCGACGATAATTCAACATTTCACTATTTTAGAGTAGAGAAAAACTCAAAAGTATAATTTTTGTAAAGAGAAATTGGATAATTAAGGATACAAGTGATTATTTTTTTATATAGAATAAATATAAAAAAAATTTTAAGTTAATGAGGTAATTGATACTTCTTTTTTAAAATTTTTGTTATGTAAAATGTAAACATTTATTAGAAAAAATAAATTATTTGATTACATGTAAAATATAAATAAATTTAACTAATAAAAAAATTCATAATTATCATATGTAAAAAGAGGAAAAAGTAGAAGTGATGGGACATTTGTGAAAAAGGAATTGTGGGTGGGGGACCACTGCTATAAAAATGTTAAGAACGTAACTTTTTGTTACGTTGAACAACTCTTTTTTTTAATACCTTTTTAATTGATTTGACAATTCATTGTATTTTTTTTCCTCGGTTATCATGTAAAACGTAAGAATTTCTTACGTTTTATATTTGTTTTTATAAAATGTAAGAATTTCTTACATTTTACAAAAAAAATGTAAAACGTAAGAAATTCTTACGTTTTTGTAAAAGTCAACTCCGTTAGTTGACCGTTAAGAAAAAAGTAGAAAACGTAATAAATTATTACGTTTAGCCTATTTTGGTAACTTTTTAAATAGGTGACCTATTTTGGTCACTTTTTTAATTCCGTGGCTCATTTTGATTTCGAGTTCGATATATGTTGAAAAGCAATTTAAAATAATAAAGCTCAAATATTCTTAGGAGAACTCAAACATTTGTCCTCTTGTCTAAGGTCTTGTATTAAAGACTTGTCTTCAATTTTAATTAAATTAATTTAGTTATTATTAATAATTGCTTAATTTGAATAAACAAATGACTAACCTGTTATAAATATGTGTTGCAATAGATGACTAACTTATTGCAACAAATAGATAATCTGTTGGAAAATAATTAAAATACTAAGGAACTCAAATATTTTTAGGAGGACACAAATGTTTGTCCCATTGTCGTAGAGACGTCTTTAATTTTTCCTAAATCAGTTTAATTATTACTAATAATTGCTTAATTTGAATCAACAGATGACTAGCATGTTGCATCAGATGATTCATCTGTTGGAAATTATCAAACAGATAGAAAATCTGTTATAATAGATGGGTTATCCATTAGAAAACAATTAAAATACTAGGGAACTTAAATATTTTTAGGAGAACTTAAACGTTTGTCCCTTTGATCCTTTTGCATTTGATGTATGATACACTATTTTATCTTCTTTACCTGTTTTATGAAATTTTTCATGTGTTTCACTTATTTGTTGTGCCCTTGTTGAAATTTTTAGAATTTTTTTAAGTCAAATTTTGTTCGTATATCACTTGGACATTACTTCATAGCTTATTTTGTAAGTAAAATTATAATTTTTGTTGAATTTCTTATTTGGTGTATCTGCTATTGCTACAATGGATAGAACCTGCAACATAAATCTAACATATGAGTCATCTATTGCAACAAGTGAGTAATTTGTTGCAATATATAACTAATCTGTTGCAACAGATGGCCCATATGTTGGATTCATATTACAACACTATAAAATGAATCCAACAGATGAGTAATCTGTTGCAACAGATTACTCATTTGTTGCAACAAATTAGTCATATATGTTACAACAGATTAGTCATATATGTTGCAACAGATTACTCATTTGTTGCAATAAATTAGTCATATATGTTGCAACAGATTAGTCATATATGTTGCAACACATTACTAATCTGTGCAACAGATTATTCTTATATGTTGCAATAAATACTCATCTGTTGGATTCACGTTATATGTTTTATCAATTATTAAAAAACAATAGTAGCAGATACATCCAGATGAGAAATTCAACTAAAAAATAACAAACATTAAAAAAAACATAAAAAATAACAAACACCAACAAATCAAGTAAATTTTTTGTATTTGTTAAGATTTCTGTATATGTTTCACTATTTTCTGAATCATAATTATCTGTTTCTTCAACATCTATTGTATTTATTTCTAATTCCCTAGTTTCTATTTCTTTATTGTTTATTTCTAATTTTTCTTTAAATTGATTTATCTCGTTTAATAATTTTTGTTTTTTTATCTTTTTCTTCTTTTTCTTTCTATCTTTTTTTCATACAGATCTTTTAGCATTTGTAGTTCTTTTTCTAATTCAGCAATCCTACTATTTTTAGTTTCTTCTATTTTTTACATTTCTTCTGTAGTTTGTTGTTTTATTTTTTCTATTTCTTTTTTCTATCTATTTCTTCATTTTCTTTTTCTATTCTTACCATAGCTGTCCATTTATCTTCTAATTTTAATTCTTCCTTTTCTAACATTAAATATAAATGTTCACCTATTTTTTATACCTTCTTCCTAGATTAGAAAATACTATTTTTATTTTTAATCCTTCATGGTTTTCATATATTTTTCATCTATTATAAATTCTTCTTTGTTCATTTTTTATTTAATTGTTAATAGATCATGTTGGTATGTATATTCTAGACTATCTATTGTTGATTCTAAATTTTATATTTCTTGTTTTTGTGCATTTATTGAGTTTTTACTAACTCCGATAATTATGTTATATTGTAGTCTTTCTATTCTTATTTTTAATTCTTTACGTTTTTTAGATATTATTTGCTTTAATTGTTTATATTTTGGTAATTTTTGTACGTTATTCATCTAAATAATATTTTGGGGAATATCTAAATCTAGTTTTATCAAATAAGTCATAATTAATAAATTAATTAAATAAATTCAAATACATACTACTTCCGTAACTTTAAACAGCATAGATCTTACTTTAAATATATACTACTTCCGTAGCTCTGATATCAATAGTTGTAGTTGGGTGCGAATAACTTGAGTAGATCTATTGTAATGGATCTATTTTTAGTTATGCGTGGATATTTCTTAACTTCTCTAAATATTTTTATTTTTAGTTTATTGTTCATATCTTGGGGGGTGATTAACTGGTATTTGGTTAAATATTTTACTGTAGTATTCTTTAGTTTTTTCTCTTAGTCTTTGTAATTCTTCTATATTATTTTTAAGGTATTCTAAGAATTCTATATCTTTTGTTCTAAAATATTCGATTAAATTCTCTTTCATAAGCATTTCTTCTAATCTTATTTCTTCCATATTTTCTCTCTAATATTTTAAATAATCATATTCTATCATTTTATCCTGTAGTAATTGTAGATTTATAAATTTCTGTATAATAATTTATCCTAATTGTACTGTGATGTATATCTAATTTTAGATTTTCAATGCTATTTATTATCTTGTGTTGTTCTTCTCATAGCGAGTTTTTTAAATTATATAAACTATCACATGTACTTTTTTCTAAATTTTCTAGGGTTTCTTCTATCCATATTAATTTTTCTTTTAGGTTCTCCATTATTTCTCTAATTCGGTTTCTATAATTAATTTCTTCGTTTACATTATCTTGATTTTCTCTAGTTTTTTTAATATATTCTAACATTTCTTAATCTGAATAATGTCCATCTGGGTAATTATTCAGATATAGCTGTTCTATCCAATTTATAATTTCAATTTCATAGTCTAATACTTTTTCTAATATTATTCTCTTAATATCTATAATTTCTATATCGTTAAGTATATATAAGATTAATATTTTAAGATTATCTGTAATTTAAAATTGGTTAAATACTTTATTATAATATTTTTTAGTTGTTTGTTTTAATCTCATTAATTCTTCTATATTTTCACTAAGAAATTGTATATATTTTATATCTATTTTCCAAAATTCTAAATATACATAATTTATCATAGTTAGTGTGTGGGTTTGGTATGTAAGTATTTATAAGAGTAGTTAGGTAGGTGTGGTATATAATTAATTCTAGTCATAAAATATCTATCAAATATTTTTTCCAATATGATTTTTCTTATATCTACTATTTCTATATCCTTAAGTACATATAAAACGAGTATTTTAAATTTATCTACCATTTCGTCAGATAAATTAGTATTCATTTTTCATATGATGCTTTTTCAAAATATTCCCTTCAATCATGCACATAACAAAATATGATCACCTTAGATTGCTATATACTAGATTATTCTTAAATAACATATTCTTCGGTCTCTATTAGCATGGTAATCTGGATACTTTTCCCTTAAACAACACCTCTACTCTGGTTACTCCCCTATTACGGCTTTCTTGCCTCACCGGTTTCACCTTTAGGATGGCATAGTTCTTAAGGATTTTTATCCTTTTCTACTTTGCTAATAAACTTCTTAACATGCTATTTTTCGAATAATTCTACTATAAAGCAACTAACATGAACTTATTTTATCATATTATGATTGTTAGGAATTTATGAATTTAGCTATTCATAATAGTAAATGAATATACCTATTCTGGTAGGTTTGATAATTCTAAGCTTTGCTCCTCCATAGATTATTTCATTGAAATATACCTGTTTTTTAAATAATCAAAATATTTGTTGTAGACAAGAGAGAGTTTTTTTTTTTGCTTCAACACAAGAAGGCTTGCTTTTTTCTGCCTTCAATGCCTTCATTTATAATGGATGATTTACATAGTTTTTCATACTAATGTTTTACACGTTTCTAAAACTTTAAAAAAAATCTAGTCCTATCTTTTTACAAAGTCTTCCTAACCTAATTATTTCCCTGACATAATTTACATAAAAGTCTTTACATAAAGACTTTAATACCTAACTATAGAAAAAAATCATAAATACTTCTGGCTTAAAAAGTCAAAAAGCCTAATCTATCTAAAGACTTTATAAACTTTATACAATAAGTTTTACGTAAAATTGTGAAAGTTTGTTACATGTCGCTTTCACAATTTAATAGCTTGTCTTTTATCTCCATTATTGCTTCCATTGATATCTTCTTGTCGTATCTGTTGCTTTTCTATCTTCTTTCCAGCTGGCATGCTTATCTTCTTGATTTTTTTATTTTATTCTAGCCAAACTTCTGGGATAATATTATCTTCTCCATTACATCTCAAACATTGATGATCTGGATATTTGTGTCCAATTATCTTGCAATATCTTGTCAATAATCCATCTGAAATAAATCCTCTCTTAATTGCCCTTGCAGTAGATTATTTTTCTGGGTTAAGTAATGTCATTATCCATTGTCTAATATCTTCCATATCTGCTTGTCGTAGTTCTTTTGAATTTGAATAAATCATCTGATGGTCTCTTGAATAATAGCTCCATATTTGGTTTCCATTGGTATAATTGTTTGCTAGTTCTTGAATAATTATAGCTAGTCCAATAAGTCGTTTGTTTGCATAAAAATCAGGTATCTTGATTCTGGGTATCTCTGGCTGCTGCACAATATCTTCTGGTATAATCATACTTCTGGTTAATCCTATTTTTACAACTTGTATAACTAGTTTTATCTCGTCGTATAATATCTCTGCTGGTGCAGTATAACACTTTATATAAAATAAATTTTCTTTGGTTACTCTTTTATAGGTGTTGAATATTTTTTGTAATTCTTCCATAGCTGATAGTTCTTCTCCATCTTGGGTGTATAAGGTATTTAATAATCCATAATCAAAATAAGTGTTTACTAAGCTTGGGTTGGTTTTGGGTAGTGCAATTAGCTTGTTGTGACTTTGTAATCTTTGGGTTATATAGTTTGTGTTGGGTTCTTTGATATCTGTAGCTCTGGGGTTAAGGTTTAGAAAAGTTTGTACTCGGTAGATATTTTCTATGTATTTTTGGGCTGTATAGTTATAAACTTTTTTTATCTTGGTTCAGACTATCTCAATATGTGGTAATTTGTGGGGGTATGTTCAAGAGGTCTTTTTGTATATTTGATGTAAATGGTTTTTCAAATATCTTATTTAAGTTCATATTCTGGTTTCTTTGTCCAATAACTCATTTGCTTGTACCTGCAATTGTAGATTGATAAATGTTATGGGTTTTACGAAGTATCCCAACATCTCCTTCTAGCTATGGAATTTTAATGTCTTCCGATCGACATAGCTCTGCACACTGCTGAGTTAGCTGATTTGTAGCTACAAACTTCAGTTTAACTTCATTAGACTTTAGCTTTTCTATTTCATTACCCATACTGTCCACTTTCATTGAAAACGTTGTTAGGGTTTTGAATATCTTTTCTAAAGCATCATCTTCTATTATATCAGTCTGTGTAGCTTTGTCTTGATATGTAATCTGCAATAACGTTTTTGTTAGTACTAATTACTTTAATTGTAAATGTAAAATTTAATATATTCAATACTAGTCTCCGAATCTCTTTTGTTGTTTCGGAATTTTGAATTTTCTTTGTTAGCCACCAACGTACCTGTGTATTGTCTGTTCATACAACAAACTTGTTATATACAATATATGATTCAAATGCTAATAAACATTTATATAATGAACATAATTCTTTTCTATTTATTTCCCATTTTATTTCTGTTTCATTAAACGTTCCTGAATAATATCTACAATGATATTCTATTTTTCATTTTCGTACCTATATTTAAATACTCTTCCATAACTACATTCACTAGCATCTGCTTCTACTATATATATAAATTTTCTATTTTCGTTTGGAAATTGTAATTTTGGTAATTCTTTACAAAGTGTTTTTATTTTTTGGACTTGCTTTTTATCTTCTTCATTATAATTATATTCTACATCCTTTTTAAATTTTTTCTATAAAGGCTTTAAATTTTCTGCTAATTTTGGTATATATTCCCTTACTTGGTTTACTAATCACAAAAATGATTGTAATTTCTTTTTGTATCTAATTCTTCTTTTGAATTTATTATTTTTTGTACAATATGTTGTTGCATTTTTACTCCACATTTATCTATTTGTATTCCTAAAAATTCTATCTGTTTTTTCATAATTTCATCTTTCTTTTCCCTTAAACTTATTCCCAATTTTTCTATTATATCTGTAAATTGTTCTAATAATTTTAAATGTTCTTCTTTAGTTTTTTTATATAATAGTATATCATCTATATATACTATACAATTAGGTAATTGTTTAAAATAACTATCCATAAAATGTTGATATCTACCTGGTGTATTTTTATATCCAAATGGTAGTACATTCCATTCATAAAATCCTTGTGGTACCGTAAATGTGGTTAATTCCTTAGATTCTTCTTCTAACTTTAAATGGTAAAATCCTGATTTACAATCAAATTTACTAAAGTAATTATATCCTTGTATTTTTCTTATTTTTAATATCTTATTTGGTATTGGATAAGTATATGTCATAGTTTTTGCATTTAAATTTCTATAATCAATAACCATTCTACTTTTTCCTCTTTTTTTGTTCACTATGTTTATTTACTATAAATGCTGGGCTATTGTGTTTACTATTACTTTTTTGTATATATTGTTTTTCTAATAATTCATCTATATGCATTTTAAATTCTTTTAAATCATCAAAATTATATGTTAATGGTTTTTGAGTTATTATGCTATTTTTATCTATTAATTCAATTTTTATAGTAGTTTTATGTTTTTCCCATCCTTTTAATGGATCTTCACTATATAATTGTTCTAATTTTTTCTTAATTATTTCTATTTTATTTATTGAAAATATAGTTATTTCCTTTTAATTTATTGAAAATACAACCAGTTCTATTGTATCTTCAGTATTTCTTATATTTTCTAATTTTTGTGTAATTTTTTCACCTCCTTCTATCCAATTAGTTTTCTTTCTTATTTTGTTAGTAACTCTTTTTTCTCTTACTTTCTATTTACATGGTGTTGTAAACCACCAATCCGTTCTAGTTATTATATGTGGGTATAATTTATCTAAAAATAACATTTCTAAAAGTATATCTTTTGATGTTAGCTCATAATTATAGATTTCTTCTATTGTTAATATTTTATCCCATACTTGTATTTTTACATTCTTAGCTTTATAAGTAATTAAGCTTCCTTCGTTATTAAATCCTTTAACTATTATTGGTATTTTTAATTTATCCCATTTACTTTCTGGTAAACAATTATATCTACATAAATTAGCTTCTGCTCCTGTATCTATCATAGGCGTATAATATCTACTGTAATACCTTTCTACTATTATCTTCATTAATACATATATTTTCATATCATGTTAAAGCTCTTCTTAAGAATCATTTCTCTCTGTTATATGTTATAGAAAATTGTGTATGCTCTATATTATATGGTTTTACTTGTTCTAGCCATTTTATTCCTAATATTATGTCTATTTTTTTGCATTTCTTCCTTTATTTCAAATTCTATTTTTATTTTTCTAACTCTTATTGTTATTTTTTTTCTGCTATATTTTTAGTGTTTATTAAGCTTCTTGGTAGATCTGGGTATATATTATTGTCAGATTTTATTTTCTTATTTTTTACTAGATATCTTGCTATATAATTTTCCTCTTGTCCTGTATTTAAGAGTATTAAATATTCTTTTTCATTTATTGTTCCTGTTATGTAATATTGGTTTAAATTAGTTGTTGAACTTGTTTCATAACTTGTTCTTATTGATGAACTTGATGATTCTAGTTTTCATAAGCTATTCCTTTTGTTTTAATTATTCTATCATTTATTATTTCTAAATTTTCTTCTATATTTATGTCTCTATAACTATACTCATTATTATCAATTGTTTTTACAAATTGTTCGAAAGGACTTTCTATTTGTATTTTGTTAATTTTATTTTTTCTCGTTATTTTATATTTTGTTGTTAATACATATAGATTTTTACATCTTGCTGTAAATATTTTACTTCCTGGGGTTAGTTCTATTCCTGATATTTTTCAATATAATACTAATGATTTATCTATATTTTTATCTGCTATTGCTACTGAATAATTCGCACTTATTATAAATTTAAATTTTTGGTATATCAACCTATATTAACTTTTCTATAGGTTTTATAGTTTTATCATCTGCTAGGTATAATTTTACTGATGTATCTATTCCTTCGCTAAAACATGCTTTTATTAATATCTATGTTCCTCCAATGTATACATATTTTATTGGGTCTTTACTTTTTATATCGTTTATTTCTTTATTAATTATTCTTTTTGTTACTAGTGGTATACTAGCTCTTCCTTTTATATATCTACAATCTATTACATGTTCTTTCTGACTTACTACATAGTATTCTTCTTTTCTTCTACTAAATATGTTTTTTATTGTTGGTATTTTAAATATTTTTTCTACACTTAAATCTAATTTTTTTCCTTTTATTTCATCAAATATATGTCTATCAAATATTATTTTTTGATTTGTTCCTTCTTCATTTAAATATTCTTTCTTTGTTATTATTTTTATATCTTCTTTAGTTATTTGTTTTATTCTTATATCTTCTTCAGTTATTTAATTCATCTAATTCACTATCTATTTCATTATCTGTTCCATTCTCTGAAATTTCATATATACTATCTTCACTTTCTAATTTGTAATCTATATAATCTATCTGCATATATTCTGTATTTTCCATTTTTATTTTTGATATTTGTTTATTTTTTGGATTTTTAGGTAATTTACAATCTCTAGCCAAATGTCTTAATTTTCCGAAATTACAACAAGTACATTCTTTTATAGATTTTTTTTTCCGATATGGTCTTTTAGGTTTATAATTTTTTACATAATATCTTTTTCTTGGTTTCTTATATTTATATTTTGATTTTTTATATTTTTTATATTTCTTATCTCTTTTTCTTTTCTTATAATATCTTTCTTCGCATCCATTGAGGTGCTAATTTATCTTTGCAACATGCTAAATTTCTTATTAATGCTTTTTCCATTTTAATTTCTTCTCTATATTTTTCACATAGGTTTCTATACCATTGTTGTAAAAATGTTATTCTTGCTCCTAGAGTATCTACTATTTTAGCTTCATCCCAACTTTTTATTATTTTTGAACTAAATGGTTCAGGTAATTTACTAAAATATAATTTTCTTATTTCTTTACTTTCTTCTGTATTATATGTTCCTTTATAATAATATTTTTTAAATGCGCAAATATATTCATCTATGTAACACATATTACATATTGCTAATTTTAACATTAAATTTCTATTTGTATCTTTCTCTTCATTTTGTTCTTCTTTTGTTATTGTCATGCTGCTAAATTCGTCTTTTATAGCTATTTCATATTTTTTAAATAATTCTATAGGTGTTAATTTAGTTGTAGTTGTTGATGATGTTTCTTCTGTAGGTTTGTTAGTTCTTAATACCCTTTTACTATTTTCAGTTGGATTTGAAAACCATAATTTCACTGTTCCTATTAGTGTTCTTTCTATATATTCTGGTGCATCTGTTACATTTATATTATCATCTAATAATTGTTTTGTCATATATCCTATCCATAATTGTATTATTTTTTCTGTATTTATTACACAATCTAAGTCTAAAAAGTTATAATTTTTATTAACTATTTGTTTTGGTGTCCATTTGTCATATTCATCCTTTAGATTATATCTTTTAAACTTATTCTTATAACATGTAGGTTTTCTTATTTCTGATGTTCTAGGTATTATATTTTCATCTTTTTTTTTATCAAGAGTATTTATTTCTGTGTTTCTATTTTCTAAGTTTTCTTCATTAATTACTTCTTGTTTTTCATTGATTTCTAAATTTTTAGTATTTGTTAAGATTTCTGTATATGTTTCACTATCTTCTGAATCATAATTATCTGTTTCTTCAACATCTATTGTGTTTATTTCTAGTTCCCTAGTTTCTATTTTTCATATTTCTTCTGTAGTTTATTGTTTTATTTTTTCTATTTCCTTTTTTCTATCTATTTCTTCATTTTCTTTTTCAATTCTTACCATAACTGTCAATTTATCTTCTAATTTTAATTCTTCCTTTTCTATCATTAAATATAAATGTTCACCTATTTTTTTTATACCTTCTTCCTAGATTAGAAAATACTATTTTTATTTTAATCCTTCATGGTTTTCATATATTTTTTCATCTATTATAAATTCTTCTTTGTTCATTTTTTATTTAATTGTTAATAGATCATGTTGGTATCTATATTCTAGACTATCTATTGTTAATTCTAAATTTGATATTTTTTCTTTTTGTACATTTATTGAGTTTTTACTAACTCCAGCAATTATGTTATATTATAGTCTTTCTATCCTTATTTTTAATTCTTTATGTTTTTTAGATATTATTTGCTTTAATTCTTTATATTTTGATAATTTTTGTACGTTATTCATCTAAATAATATTTTGGGGAATATCTAAATCTAGTTTTATCAAATAAGTCATAATTAATAAATTAATCAAATAAATCCATTACCGGTAAAAGCCCAAAATTCTATTTTGAAATCATGATTAAAAAGCATTTCCGAAGGTGCATTTAATAAAAAAAATGAGAATATGATTTAGGAGTTTATCCAAGCAAGAATGGTGATGAAACCCTAAGAAATCACCCAAAATTCGAAGCTTGATGGCAAAAAATGGTGAAATTCACAAAATTGAGGCTTTTATACTATTAAGTGGAGAGTGTCTCGCAAACACGGTTAGCCCTTCGTGTTCGTGTGAGGGTAAACTTTGACCAGACCAACTTATTGGCCTTCACATTCGCGGTCTAGGCTTTGCATTTGCGAAGACCGATGATTCAGACTTTTGTGTTCGCGACAACCTCCTCGTCGTCTAAAAAATGACAATTATCCTTCTCCGAGTTCATGGCCAATGACCCGTATTCACTTTAGATTACAAAATGGTAGTTAAAGGAATATCAAGACTACAATGACGACCATTGTATCCAATCAATCAATTAATGGATACTAGATAATGAAGGGTCTGTTTACGGGCCCAATATTATAATTTTAAATATTTATATATGTACTAGATAATTTATGCCCGTGCTTAGCACAGGCCCAACATATGGAGGCATAAAGTTGCAAAGGAAAGCTAAGCAATGACTAAACAAATTTTATATGAAGGAAAGAGAAACACAGATTAAATGAATTTTATCCATGAAATTAATATATATATATATATATATATATATATATATATATTAAGTCCACTGGAAGCAATCCAAAATAATACTAAAATAAGTACTATAAAGGCAAAGTTTTGTTTTAAATAATGCATAACAAATTTGAATACAGTAGCATATATACTTGCGAGTAAATCATTTTGCACATAGATAAGCAAAGGGATTTTTTCATTATCCACTGTTAGTGGATAAGAACCTAAGAAGTGTAGCATATTCAAATATGACCGTTAACAATATTTACATAAAGAATCAAATTTGTTATGCATAAGAATCTACTGTATGCACGCTGCAAATCTTCAAAAGCTAACAAGTTATCAGTTTTTACCTATAAGCAGGGGAAAAATCTTAGCATCTTTACATCCACTATAGGAGCGAACTATATAAGCAATATCACCGAAGCAGGCAAAAACATTACACTATGTATCATTTGGTCCTCGGTTGATTTTGTTTAGTGCTCTTGCACACAGAGATCGCGTTCTTTTATATATGCAACAAAGCTACTTGTTATCTTAATCAAATCAGTGGGTGTAACATGTATGGTGTAGTATATTAAGAACAACGTTAGTTAGTAAAAGTAATTTACTGTGAAATATAATGCTTATGACAAATCTCAAAGTAAGTGGACAGAACGACATTCTAAAAGAGGTAACTACAATAAATTATGAATATAATAAGAATTTTAATGCGATTATGATGTTCATTTGTATGCCTAAATGAAGTACCGAAAATTATAACCTAAGTATACACCAAATTAAAGTGCATATCAATTATCACCGATCTCCTACCTCCAAAATAGAGTTGAGACATCATATAGAAAATAAAGATCTAATAAACATGCTCCATCCAAGGATACACAGAAAAGTATGATTTGAAAGTTCAACTTCTACATAATCAACACTCATGGACTTCAAATTACATGTGAAGATTAATTATTCAAAAAATTTACTTATTAGAATCGAATGATCATTGCATCACAAAAATTTGTAAAGGATGATTTCATCATTTTCCTTAGTGTACCAACATAAGCCACTTCTTATTTTTGTCCATTGAAATAGTCAAGTCTTTTAGAAAAAATATAACATTATTAGTAATGTGGAGAACTTTTCACTTACAAAGACAATGACATCTACATAAATAATGTGACTGTTACTATAGTCCATGAACAATGCAATTACAATCCACTTGTTTAATACTAAAATATTAATACAAACAAAGAAAATTCAAAATTAAACAAAAAAAAAAAAGAAAATATAAAGAGAACCAAAGGAACTTTATCGATTAGCTTGAATAGGACCATTTCCTTAAAAGCTTGAATAGAAGTTTTATCAGACATGTTCTATGAAAGAAAGTAAACCTCTACACTTCAAAGCAATAGCAGACCATACTATAAAGAACATTAGAGCAGTCGAGCGAGTTCCAACGACGACCTAAAGAGCATAGCTCTTCAGTTCCTACAAGTAAAGCAGCAGGGAAAAATATATTTAGCATACGAAATTATCCTTTTGCCTATATAATTGATTTAAATGTCTGTTATACCCTTGGTCATCCAAACTTGAACTTTTTACATTTATTACTATTCTGCTCCAGCTGCATAACTATAGAAAAAAATTAAAGAAGTCTGATATGTAGAGAACGAAAAAATAAAATATTTTACTTGGCAATGATTCAAATCAAGAATTTAACCAAATCACATATCAGTAAAATGTCAAGTTCAAGACATTAAAATCAGACATCTAATTAGACTCCTAAGCTTAGACAAAAAGGAATGACAACATACAATAGAAAACACACCACTTCAATAGTGTTTGACAAATTATTATGCTCAAAAGGAATTGGACATTTGACTTGGTTAATATCCCTGTCAAAAAGTCTCGTGTTTCTCAGCAAGTCAGTCTCATCAATGATATATTTGATTAAAGACATTGACCTTGTCTCTATTAGTTTCATATCTAACAATGGAAATTTTAGTACCTCATCTGAAAGTTCCAACATCATCAAATATCAAACGAACATTAGAAGAGAATACCATACTTGATAATCCTTGGTTGATCTATCAGTTTACGGACACACTAAAAAGTTTCTCTGTATAGCCGCCGATGGTAAAAGATGATTTAAAGAACTTATATGTTATATCAAAAAATGACAGTATAAGCTTTCTTCATAGAATTCATTAACTTTCCTTCGTTCATCTTACCTGCATGATAGGTCGAGATGCCAATCAATATCCACTTATTAAATAACAGTCGAGCCACTTTGTATCTCTTTCTTAGAATAACTTGAGACATCAATTTTTGATCTTAAATGGACATTCATTTAAGATACAGACAAATTCCTTATAAGTTAATGCATTGACAGAAAATAAAATTTAATGGGTTTTATAATATTTAAAGGCATCGCATTTTGAGTTAGTGTTCAATTATAGTCTAATACTCACATGAAAGGAATGGAAAGCTTCCACTTGTTAAATATATACTCAGCATGTGTATCCAAGAAAATAAAGAGAAAAAAATATGATATTTAGACTTCAAAATTAAAATAAATCTTAAAACATCAAAACAAAAAGCCTATGCTTTGGTAAGGTGATGTTTAATTCTCATCTCTTGCTTCTACTATTTCTATCAGATTTCTAGGCCATCTTATGAATCAAATTTGGCAATCAATTCCATCATATTTTCAAATTTAACACATATTCAGATTCTCATATTAAAAGCAGTCTTAGAATCCAAAGATAGATTCTCTTGTGCCTTTTTTTCTTTTAATTTGTAATATACTCCCTCCATGACCATTCACATTTTACTCTCAGCCATTTTAATGGCTTAAACCTTTCCTATAGTCATTCATTCTAAAAATAATAAGCTAGTTTGTTTTCTGATAGTTCAAAAAGATCGATAACAAATAGAGCTCTACCCTTTTGAGTAGCTGTAAGTTGTAATAACAATATAACCAAAGTATTGCTTAAAGAAAATTTATGGAGGTTGTATAGGAAGAGAAGTAATGAGCTCAACATTTGACCTGATAAATGCTACTAGTTTATATAAATCTCACATTGAATTAATGCATATTTAGATAATTATTATTTTTGTAGCCTAATAGGGAGATAAAATAGCATGTTTCATTATCATCACTTTGGGATATATGCATATGTAATGTAAGCATAAAAGGGCCATGTGGTGCACTAAAACATCCGATATACACAGAGTCTGAAAAAGGACTGAACCACAAAGATTTATTGTACGCAATCTTACCTTACATTTTTTCAAGAGCAATATATGCATATGTAAACAATTATAGAACTTACGTATAGTACTTAGAAAATCTATAGTTTCTTTAACACATGAAAATATAAGAAGAAAAAAATAGAGAATTTTGTATCTGGTCTATCACATGACTCATCTAACACCACAAACTCGAATTTGTAATTGTAACAAAAATTCACATATACAAGAATTCACCATGTCAAACTTTTCCTCACATAAAGTAGATTAAGTGTCTACATGAAGGTAAAGAAATAATGCCATATTAAATTTAGGTGCTAAAGTAATAGAATCAATAAATGGAGGTTTCTCTCTTTAGTAGAAGAATTCCACATCAACAGTTCACGTGATTTTTTTAGAAAAAAAACATAATCGATTATATAGTTAGTCATCTCTGTTGGATGAAAGAAAATCAACTTATATTCAAGTTCTTCAACTAAAAACATTAAAATTTAAGAAGCAGTCAAATTAATTTGCTATGGTATTCAGACCTCTATATATTCGGATACTGTTATTGCAAAAGGGTAGCCAAACTCCTTTATAATTAGCAGAAATAACTAATTCTGTTTAAGTTAGCATTTACATCCAAACGAAGGCAAATATTGAACAATTTTTAAATCAAGGACAAAAAAAAAAAAGAAAACAACAAATTTATACTTAACAAAACATGTGAAATATCCTAACAAATTTAATTTTTCTGGCAAGTGTTCAATGGAGAGCATGAATCGACATGTAAATGTACATACATACACTATAAAAGAGAGCAATTATTTTATCGATTTGATCATACAACAGAAAATTTCAAATTATAAACCTAATAGTCTTGAACTTAGAAAAATACCTCGAACCATACATCTTGCTAGACTGCTCATATGGAGTATACATGAGAATTCATGATATTTCATCTTCCTGTTTCTCTTCGCCCGCATTTACTCTGTTAGAGATTCTTGTTTAGCTTGTGACACCAGACCTTCCAATTAAAATAGAAGAATGGAGTAAAGCAGAACCTGCATATTGTTAAAATTTAAAAATTGATAAAAATTAGTAATTAACATATATAATAGCATAGCAATTTTTATAAAATAAAAGGCAGAGGTTCACGAGAAGAACATAAAAATCATCAAATTCAAAAGCACGAAGGAAATCCAGCTAAGATATCACGAACTTATTCATTATTGGTGATATAAGATAATCACAAATAAATCAGAATAAACTTGAACTTGCAACTGAGAAATTAATAGACGTAGTTATTTCTTGCTTATATTTGGTTGTGCAGGGGATTACAAAGCTATATTTTTTTTAATCTTTCTAAACACATGTTGATATTGTACCAATAATGTTAATATTACTGAAGTAAATATAATCATAGATACATCTCATAAGAAATAGAAAATCAGAAAGTTGAAAACTAAAGTAAAAATAATCTTTGTTTTGAAAACAGAATGGGTTAAGATGCCGTAAAATTTCTTTGAAATCGAAAAAAAAATGAAAAGCTTCAAAGAAGTTCTAAATCATGAACCATGGTGATTAAATAATGGGTTTCCTTTTTTCATTAAGATTTTTTTCTCAGAAGAGGCTAAGTGGACACAAGCGAAGAGATTTAGGAATGAGATTAATGAACTGATTCTTCTAGGGAGTTCTAGATATACTCTTTTTATGGGAAAGAGTTCACATAGCTTATTGAACTTGAACAAAATTTAATAAAAATTGAGAGAGAGAAAAAATAGATGAAGAGCTTACCAGAAATTGAAAATTGAAAGAGCGATTTGATATGCAACAGGTTTCAAGGAAATAAAAAGATGAATCAATCTAAGAAAAGGCTAGAAGGTTAGAAAGATAGATCATCAATGAATTCTGGACATACAAAGAGAGGAAAGATTTGCAAAAGCCATTGAAAGAGAGGATAGTTCACATTTCTATCAATTACTCTATTCATCAATTAAGAGAGAATGAATCTGGATACTTCTCTAGAGTTCTATTACAACTAACTAAATGAATCTGGATACTTCTCTAGAGTTCTATTACAACTAGCTAAAATATCATGGAGTATAAAATTACATTTATGCCCTTGAAAATATCATGGAGTGTAAAATTACATTTATACCCTTGGTCGTTCACTTCTTCACCTTTCTATATAGTAGTAATTTAATAAGTTTTTTTAAATAAAATTTTTTAGTATTTTTAAATAAACACGATTGAAATGATAGTAGAGATCAAATTTTATAATACAACATATTTATCATTTTTATAAAATAAAATAATAATTTATTATTTATTTAAATTGTCCTAAGTAACATTAAAATATCATAATAATATCACATGTTCAATGCATATTTTAACAGTAGGTGAAACAGATTCTGTTGAATTAAACAATAAATTTTTAATATTTTTTTATTTTTTATGACTTTATTTGAAAATTGTACAAGAGAATAATTTAAAATTATAAGTATCAATATATTAATAATTTTTATAGAATTATACAAAGTAATAAATGATACTAATACATTAAAAAATTCATCTTGAATATACTTAAATGTATTTTACAAGTGTTTAACAAGTGAAAATAACGACCTACTTGATGAAAATTATGATGAATCATATTGTTACAAAGTTATAAAGGATTAAAAAAAATTATGACTTCAAAATTGCACAAATTTTTCTAAAATATAAAAATAAATAAATAATGTAGTCTATCCATTTCATTTTGCCTTACATTTGTTGATTTGACACTCTCATTAAAAAATTATTTAATAGGAGTTTGTGTATTTATCTCAATGATTATATTTTAAAAGTATATGATTGACAATTATTGGGCCTATGAGGATGACCAAACGCCCCAAGGTCCTCACTTATATTAAATATAGTTATGTAATTACTTGAGAAAATTGAAGGAAAGGTATCTTTTAAGTCTTGAATGAAGGATTGGTGACATTGACCAACTTAAAGGGTCAAACATCATTAGAAAACTTGATTAAGCTAATTGTGGACTTGATTAATATTTTTAAAACTTTCTAATCTTTTCAAAAATACAAATCAACCTAACCCACACCCCTCTTCAATCCAAATCAACTACTCACTCTCTCATCTCTCTCGATAGCTTCTCTCAACTCTCTCCCAACCAACAGTTCTGCAAAATTTCTCCCTTCAAACCCCGACGACTTCTACCTCTGGCGATAAATATTTGGGCTTCGAGTTCCCCTTTTTTCTCCTTTCAACCCCCGGCGACTTCTACCTCTAGGGATAAATAGTTGGGCTTTGAGTTCCCCTCTTTAATTCAAATCAACCTGTCTCTCATCCTTCTCTCGATAGCTTCTCTCAACTCTCTCCCAACCAACTATTTTGTAAATTTCTCATTTCAATCCTTAGCGACTTCAACATCCAACTATAAATAGTTGGCTTTGAGTTTCTTTTCGACTTCAACCTTTAATCGAAGTGACAGCCTTGGTCTCCGGCCACAACAACTTTGAATTCTTCATGGTTCTTTTTCTTCTTTAACAGGTAAAAATTTATGGACTTTTTAGTTTTGAAAAAAATGAGGAACTTGAGCCAACTTCTCTTATAGTATTGGTTAACAATTTCAATATTTATTGCATTAATTTAAAATACGGTCTGAATAAAAGCCTAATTTCTGGTATTTCTTCTTTTCTCTTTTCGAAATGAATTATGATGTTTTGTTGTTAGTTGAATTTTTTTGAAGTTTGATTTTTATTTTTTGTGTTTATAAAAATAAAACAACAATTTGGGTTGATTTGCTCTGTTCTTGTTCTTGGTAAAAATTGTGAAATTGCTGTTTTTTTGTTGAACAAAATCGTGCTACTATTTTTTGTTTCCTCTAACAGATTACCTATCGGGTGCAACATATTAACTATCTGATGCAACAGATTTATCATATGATGCAATAGATCAACCATCTGATACACCAGAGGAACCATTAGATTACAATTCTAAAGCAACAGATTAATCATATGATGCAATAGATTAACTATCTGATGCAACAGATTAACCATATATTGCAACAGATTAACTATCAAATAAAAAATTTAATGCAACTAATTAACCATCTGATGCAATGGAAGAACCATCAGATTAATGATCCGATGCAACAGATGAACCGCCTGTTGGATAAAATCCTATCAATTCTTCCAATAGGAAATGTCCAAGACTTGATTTTTCCAACTGATTATTCATCTGTCGTGATAGACAACCCTATGTTGGAAAAAATCTAAACATTATTGACCGTTGATAACTGGTCCAATAGATCACTCATGTGTCACAAAAAATGTGTGACCTGTTGCACAGATCATTCATGTTTCTCAACAGATAAGTGATATGTTTTGTATTATTGTAACAGATTACTCAGCCGTTGCTGCAGGTTAGTTAACTGCTCTGACAAATTACTCATCTGTTGCAACAGATGTGTGATCTATTGCACAAACCATTCATCTTTCTCTATAGATGAGTGATATATTTTGTATTGTCACAACATATTACTCAGTCATTGCTATGGGTTATTTAACTGTTCCAATAGATCACACATATGTTGCAACAGATAATATCATAATAGATGTGTGATCTATTGCACAGACCATTTGTCTTTCTCAACAGGTGAGTGATATGTTTTGTATTATCGCAACAGATTGCTCATCCGTTGCTACAGGTTATTTAACTGTTTCAACAGATCACTCACATATTACAATAGATGATGTTGCAACAGATGTGTGATCTGCTACACAGACCATTTATTTTTTCAATAGATGAGTAATTTGTTTTGTATTATCGCAACAGATTACTCATCCATTGCAACAGGTTATTTAACTATCCCAATTGATCACTCATATGTCGCAACAATGTATAATCTATTACACAGACCATTCATCTGTCTTAAAAGATGAGTAATATATTTTGTATTATTGCAATAGATTACTCATCTGCTGTAACAGGTTGGTTATATAATGCAACAGATATACTACCTGGTGCAACAGATCGATGATCTGTTGCAATTGTTATTTTTCTATTTTGCTTATTTCTGTTATCCTTTTTTAACGATGCATTAATCAACTATAATATATTTTTTTATGTTCCTATTAATTTTAGATAATATGGTTCTCAAAAGAACAGAAACCGAATCAAGGCCAAGTAAAGGAACAAGTGAAGCAGCTAGGCTACATCGACCACTCTATGAGCTTGCTTTACAAGGGTTATCTCAATCAGGAGCAGAATATGATGAACATGGAGAGAAGGAATGTTTTAAAAGAGATGATGTAAATGCTAATAGCCCTTTCGCCGAAGAGTTGGTCAAAGGCTTCAGCATTGATCATTATCCTGTAAGAATGTAGTGTGATAGTGCCACAGATTTAACGGGTGATTTCATGGTTAAGTCAGCCATGGGAAAATCTTTCGATGCTTTTAGAAAAATACTTTGAGAATTAAAATTGGATGCTTATTTCAGGGACTTCTACTTTGATAAATATCTTAATTTGTCGGAGGACAACAATGTTCCTTTCCAAATGAAAATGGTATATGAACTTCTCAAGCATAGGTTTATGTATGAAAAAAAGATAAAATGGATGAGGTGTGGATAAATTATTATGGCATGCCTGTTTGTTTTAGTTGGAAGGAGTTTACCATAGTTATTGGACTAGAATGTTATCCTCCTTCTCAAGTTATACCTATTCTAACCCAAAAAAAGCACCCTACACACCCAAAAAATGCAAAGGCAAGTCGTGTGATCGTGATGACCTGGTGTTCATTGTTGGTCCAAGCTTTAAAAACAAAAATTTGATAGAAGCGTTGAAAGGTAAAGGACTTTCAAAGAAGCACAAGTAGTCATTGTGCTTGGTTTGGTTTGTACATAATATTATTTGGGCGAGAGACATTAACAACAATATAAACCTCAGTTTAATAAAGCTCTCCGAGGATCTTAAGATGTTTAACAGCTATCCTTGGGGTTATGAAAGCTTCAGAATGACTGTCAAGTATTTGTTGACTCCGTTAGCGCCAAACACAGTCAACTTATATAGTTTCCCATGGGCTTTCATGGTAAATGTTTCTTTCTTCTATTATGATATCATTTATTTTTTTTACTCAATAATGGTTTTGATTTATTAGCGCTATTTTATAGGCTTGGGCGTTTGAAGCCATTCCTTATTTGAGACAACAAGTGAACTACCAGGAAGGAGTTTTCTATCCACGAATCTTGAGATTGTTGTCGGCTAAAACTGATAAAAATGCAAAATTTCTCGATCTCTTCAACCCTCAAAGGATGCATAAGTATAATTATAATTAATTTTTCTTTTAATTAATGATCTTTTTGAATGATCTAATCATCATTCTAATATATGTAATGATTTATGTTAGATTGTGCATCCGTCGCTAGTTCCGACCAATCGAGAGTTGAAGATATCATTTTTTCTTACTTTACGATTTGTGCAAACTTTATCGGACCCTAAGGTCATCGAAAGAATAAAAATAGAATTATTTGGAGCAACAACCATTACAAGAAAAACAATTTTGGAGGGTGGGCTTGTTGTTATTGATGGTCTTAGTGGTGATGGAGCTGTTGGTGGTGGTAGTGGTGCTGCTGTTAGTGCTAATGATACTCTTCTTACAGTATTTAAAGCAAACCATTATGAGTATGATCATACTAGTTATACATATTTTGCCTCTTCCAGTGAATATTCTGCATGCAAATGTCAAGACTGCAGGGCAAAACATAATGTAGTGATTAATACTATTAATGCATTAACTGCTTCTATAAAGGAATTGACATCTAAGAGGGGTATCCTTCCATCAAAGAGGATTTAATTTCCATCCGCTACATTAGAGATTAGGGCTAACAGAAGAAGGACAATGATTTTCAGGGTATTATCAAGCATCCAAAAGAGCAAAATTGCAACTCCTCTGTCTGTGTGCTACACTGAGCAACATACAATGTCCAAAGGAGAGCAACACCTAAAGAAGGTGAATATATATGTCTTCAAACTGACAAAACAAACAAACATATCTGTTTCAACAGATGACACATCTGCTGAAAATTATCAAATAGATATATACATCTATTGCAATAGTTGACTAACTTGTTGCACTAGAAAAATATTTGTTGCTGCATATGTCTCATCTATTTTAGTAAATAAAATAGCTCTTCATACCACTTTTATTTGTACCAACAGATGACCTATCGACTGCAACAGATAATTCATATGTTCCAACGGATGGTTCATCTGTTGGAAATTATCATACAAGGTCTTCCTCATGTAAAAATTTGTCCCAACAATTGATTCATTACTGCAACAGAAATATAATCTGTTTGGGATAATTTAAAATAGGAGGAAAATCTGTTTGATTTTCTAGAAGAGATGAGTTATCTTTTTTCATTTTATTGTATCTCCGTGATTATCATTGACCAATTCTGGCTTTTTGGGTGGATGTAGAAGAAGCTACTACTGAACAACATTGACAATATTCTACTCTTTTATGGAAATACAGAGTAAAAATCCACGACGAGCAAAGCCGAATTCCATGACGAGCAAAGCCGAATTCTATAGCACCGGATGAAGATCAACTTGTCCATACTGAGTAGATCTTTATAGCTTAAGCTTGTAAAAGTAATCCTTAGCATTATACTTAAATTGTTGTTGATGTATTTGTTGAGATCTGTACTCATAACAATTTTTTTATATTTTATTTATTCGTTGACTTATTTCAGCTAATTTCTGAAGGCTTCGATTTATTTTATTTTGTCTATGAATTTTATTTATTCCTTAGATTTGAACTTATTAATTAAAAAGGAATACTAGATTCAAATATCACAACAAATAATGTATCTGTTGCAACAGACAACACGTCTATTGGAAAAACCGAATAAATTTATACATATGTTGCAACAGGTAGGTAATCTGTTGGAATTTATCAAATAGGTCTTTCTACTATTGCAATAGATGGACTTAGATAGAAATATTCATATAATGCAACAGATGACCAACCTATTGCAACAAATAAACTATATGTCAGAACAGGTACAATAACTATTACTACGGATGGAGAATCTGTTGTATTATAAAAATTCAACTTTCGTTGGACATAAAAAATTGTCACTACATGTAAAAAGGTTAAAGTGAATTGAAATAAAAAAGGCAGAACCCATCGACGGTGTTCAGTTCAAACACCTAAAATAAAATAGGCATCAAGTAGACAGTGTTCATTTTAAACACATAAAATAAAATAGGCATCAAATGTGTCAGTTTGGCATATTTTGCTGACTTGCCGTCACTTGACCCCCAACGGTCACCCCCCCTATTGTCTTATATATTCATCTTCCTCCTAAAATTTAACCCTAAATTCTCAAATCTTCTTCTTCATCAACATCTTCTTTTATCTATCCAAATTTTTCAAATTATTTCTTTTATTTTTTCCAACTGATCTTGACAATGACGAGCGAATCTTCCACTATTTTTTGTGATAAAGATTTTTGATATTGTAAGTGCGGTCATGAAGATCTGTTAAAGACTTCTTGGACTCAACAAAATCTGGGTCATAGATTTTTTACTTGTAAGATTTCAAAGGTAATATTTTTTTATTTAATTAGTTGATTAATTATTGACTTATAATTATTTTGTAATTGTGTTATCTTTTTTTATAGAAATTGGGTGGATGCAATTACTTTGATTGGTATGAAGAACGACACCCTTCACAAGCAAATCGTGTAATCTGGGGTTTTTTGAACAAAGTCAAGGCTTCTGAAGAGAAACAAAATCGAGCAAGAAAATACTACATTGTTGTTGTTATTGCTACTGGTTTGGTGTTGTTGGGCACATAGATATTCAAGCCTAATTGCTGAAGATTTCATGGTGGTATGTGTATTTTCTACTGGTATGGTGTTGTCGAGCACATGGATATTCAAGCGTAACTGTTGAAAAATATCAAAAAGATTTAGGCATATGTTGTAAAATTTAGGTCATCTGTTGGAAATTATCAAACAGGTCTTCCCACTGTGGCAACAAATTAGACTTAGATTATTATATTATTCATAGAAATAACATCGGCGTAATGTAATAAATGACCAACATATTGCAACAGATAAACTATCTGCCAGAATAGATTAAATATATTTTACAACAAATTGACAATCTATTGCATTATAAAAAACTCAACTTTCATCAGAAAAAATTATTGCCACTACATGTACATGTAATAAAGTGAAGGGTGACTTGAAATTAAAAATTGATATTTCACAGGCTCTTCTATATATACAGGCTTCAAACGTCCAGTTAGTACCCCATAAGCCCAGACCTCTTGCAGGTTTTCCACAACGTTTTTGGATAGAAAAGTCATTGGCTCGGCCATTTTTGTGTCGGTCAGCAAACATTCGATGTGTGCAAGAGTATACGAGCCACTCGCTTTAGCGGCATCATCTTTTGGAAGGATCATTCCCTTGTTTCAACCTTTAAAATCCCATGATTTATTCATCAATATTTTCTTTGGCAAATGATTCATCAGTTTACTCTCCCTCAACAAGATGAGAAACAACACCATCAGTGGCTCCACAAGGAGAAAAAGATCAAAATCATCAACGAGAGGTACGTTGGAGTCATAAACATTGATCTTTACCTCCTCGAGTAGTATCTCAACAGCTCGATAATGTATGTCGTTCACGCTAATGACTGTAAGAATCCTCTTTGCCTTGGTCTAGCTCTTGTCGTGTGGATTTGGCCTCTCTCCTCTAACATATTTTATCATTTCTTCTTTATCCAAGACCAACGTAGGAACTAGGAAATCAAGTCCTTGACCAAGGGCTAACGCCTCCCTATTGAGTTAATTATACCTATCCATGAGCTTCTCACAAAAGTCGAGGTCCATTATCCTATCGACAGCGTCATAAGCTTCTCGGTACATTAGTTGCCTTTTCCTCATAAGGTAGAGAATTATGTCAACATATTGTGATATAAGAAGTCAATTTTTAAATAGGTTAGTAATTGTAAAAATGAAAGTCCATCTGTTGCATAGGGTTCTCTGAATCAATAATCCAACGCAACTTATACAATAAATGGATAATAAGTTGCAACAAAACCATTACCAGTTGTACCAGTATACCCAGCTGTTGCAACAGATGTGAAATCTGTTGCGTAGCTTCTTCTTAATGGGGTAGATTAGAAGGTCTAGGTTAGGAAAAATAAACTTGTCTTGTCCTCGTACGACATATGCATACCAGTCATAGTCTGGAAGTCTTGGGGAGAAAGGGAGGCCTGGGGTAATCTGGTGTGCTTGACTTGGCATTCTTGGCCTGTCGCAGATCCTTCTTCTCTTTGGCACCAAGTTCCATGTATATGTCCACCTTCTTGACTGGCCCCTAAACTTCAACAACTTTTAGAAAGGGACGAATTACAATTTCATTTGATTTTCGATCAGAGAGTACGTATCTAATTGCTCTTTTCTTTCTCCTAACCAACACTATAGGAGTGTGTGGATCCCTCACCTTCTTGGATGGTATGACACACCTTTTGGATTTGAATTCCTCAATAGCCTTAGAGATAGCCTCTACTTTTTCAAAGAGTTTATCCTGTCTGTCCTTGCACTCTTTGCATTCGCAACGAGAACACGAGGGTGAAGAGGGGTGAGAGGGACCTGTGTAAGTGTGAAAGAGGGTATTTTCAAACATATTTATTCTTTCTTGAGCATCAGCATGCTCATCATCATGAGTGGTAGCAACATAAGCATGCCTGCCACCAACACCAACAACTCTACCAGAAGAAGCACCCGGATCTGCCTTAGTAGGTTGGTCATGAAGAGCCTCAACATTAGGCTAACCTTGCTTAACTGCTCTTTTTATGGCTGTTGCTCCAGCCAATTCCTTCTTTATTAAATCTACCGTTGGGTCTGCTATAGTATCAACATAACCTAGAGTAATATAAGAAGTCATCACCGACTCCTCCTCAGTAGCCACGATCCATGGATGCACAACCTATAAAAAAGAATAAAAGACAGATGCATTTAAATCATATAATCTATTAATTTTCACTGTTGGGTTACATTTTAAAAAAAAGACCCATCTGTTGCATAGTTTGTAGTATATGGTTAAAGTCCATTTGAGTTTTATTCAGAGAAATAGAGCAACGCATGGATAAGTTGATGCATAATATCAATCATCTGTTGCAATAGTTGCACAAGATGGGTAATTGTTATACAACAGATGATCTGTACGTCGCAATAGATGAACAATATGTTATCAGATTATATATCTGTTGCATAATTTGCAGTAGATGGTTAATCTGTTAGGAGTCAGGTTTAGAGAACCAAAGCAAAAGATGGGTAATATGATGCAAGATATCGATCGTACCCTGTCGCAACAGATGTCCCATCTGGTGCATCAGATATAACATCTATTGCACCATATATAACAGCGGTTCAATATCTTTCTTTGAGTAAAATTATTTTACTTGAAGAAGACGTACTGCATCATCCGGAGGGTTAAAGAGATCAGCCTCCTTAACATTGGTGTTGCTCTTTGAAACCAACCACCTAAACATCCTTCGATGAGAAACCTCATCCGGGTAATCCACTAACTGCTTTAGGAGGAGAGGAATGGCTTTAAATGACCAAGCCTAAAAATTGTAAATAGGAAGCAAGCAAAAAAAAAGAGTCATAATAACTATATTCAATATAAATTAATGGATGAGTAAAATTAGTGATTAATTTTACCATGAAAGCCTAAGGAAAGCCGTATAATGTGGTCGTCCCTGAGGATAGCTTTTTCAGTAAATATTGGACAGTCAAGTAGAAGTTGTCATATCCCCACGAATAATTGTTGAATTTATCAAAATCCTCAGTACATGCCAACAAATTATCTTTTATGACCTTGTTGATGTCTTTTGCCAATATAACCGAATGGGAAAATCAAACTAAGAACAATTGCTCCCTGTACTGCTTTGGTATGGTTTTATCCTTGAGATCTGTCAACAAATCCAATGCTTTGTAGCCACATCGAGCAATGTCAAACAATCCATATATTTTTTCCTTGCGTTTTATTGCCTTGGATCTTTTGCGAGGTGGCGGTTTTTCTGGACGATGGCATCTCAAGCTCGTCACTATGGCAAACTCTTGCAAGCCAAAAAAAATAGGCATGCCACAATAGTTGATCTAGATTTCATCCTTCTTTTTGCCCCCCTCCTTCTGATCTTTATCATCCCACACGTACTTGATCCTGCGCTTGAGAAGACCATATACCATCATCATAGGGAAACGGATACGGGCAGAGGGGTCCTCAGTCAGCTCAAGAAAGCATCCAAAGTAGCTCTTCTTAAAAAGTCTGCCTATGTTTTCATTCTTCATAATTTTCATAAAATGTTAAAAAAATTTCCCCATCTGACATTTAAGTACAATTTGACCAGTTAGTTATTTTGCTTCTATCTCATTTATCGGCATCGCAACTTGAAACCTGTCAATACTAAAAGTTTTGACAAGATCATGCTGAGATGTCAATATTAATTCACGCCCCATTGGTGATCCATTATCATCATGTTGATGATCGTCCTCTTTCTCACTCTCCAGTTCCTCCTCTTTCTTACTTTTATTTTCTTCATCACCATCTACAGACCCTTGTCCACCTCCCTCAATGTTGTTTTCATATCTCTCCTCAGCTTCACTTTTCCCTGATTGAGATTGTTCAAGAAGCTCCTCTGAATCCCTCTGTACTGTAGACTTTTTTTTGGGTGGTCAGACGTTGATCCACTTTTACTTTCTTTTTTTTGGGAGACATGTTTTACCTACAAATAATAGAAAAACAAAAATTACATTACAATTGATGTATGCATAAATTTTTAAAAATACATTATAAACACCACGAATACCGACACACCAACAAACACCACCACAAACACCACCAACCAATGCCACAAACAAACACCACAAATACTGACACCATCGACAACCACCACAAACATCACCAACAAATGCCCCCACCAGTGCCACCACGATGACCATAAACACCACCACCACCAACACCACAAAGACTATCCAACAATACCATGACAGTCAATGGAACACCGCGATGAAAACTAGAGATTTCTCTAGTTCTTCCAATAATTTTACCATCAAAACTCAAAATTGTAAACCCATTCTCGAAGATAATACAACTAAAAGTTCTATTTTTTATCATTAACTTAAAAGCCCTTATTTTTTAGAAAAAAATAACAAATATAGAACTCTTATCAAACTCTGTTGCCTACAATGACAAAGAAAACGACTGATACAAGCAAGAATAAAGTCAAAAATAACACCTATGTGGTTAAAAATAAGAAGAAAGGTGGTCTGTTGTGGAGGGATGAGCAAATTTATTGAGTAGTTATTGTCTGTACTGTATTGTTGAGTGAAAAGGAGACAGAAAGAGTGAGAACTTGAAATTTGAAATGATGAAATATTTTGTATGGGTTGATTTGTATTTTGAAAAAGAATGACAAGTTTTAAAAATATTAATTTGGTTTGAATTGATCTTAATTATTTTTGAAATCATAAATGATATGCATAAGTTTTAACCCTCTCATCATCCAATTGCCAAAAGGGTAACTCAATTGAAATTGTATAAAAACAATTAAAGTTGTAGTTGACCTAGTACTTTAGTTGACCTAATGAACTTACCCCTGGTCCTAGATTAATCAATTTAGGTACTATTAGTCTAACATATGAACTCAATTGAAATTGTATAAAAATAAATGTTCAACATGTTGCTTCAGACTTTGCATCTGTTGTAAATTATCATTAGATTAGGTAACAATAGATTATGAATCTGTTGTAAATTATCAAACAGATTAAGTCATCTATTGCGATAGATTACCCATCTGTTGTAAATTATCAAATGGATTATCATATATAGCAACAGATTACACATATGTTGTAAATTATCAAATAGGCGCTGCCATCTATTGTAGCTGACCCTATAAGAACTCACCCCTAGTCCTAGATTAATCAATAGTTCCTATGAGAACTCATCCCTAGTCCCAGATTTTTCAATTAAGGTATTAGTACCCTTTCCTAGATTAATCAATTAAGGTATTACTTGAACATATGAGGTAGTAAGAATCAGTTCGGCTCAGAGTTATCGATTGGCAACTCTGGTCGGGAGGAACGCAGTACCGTCTCATCATACAATTACCAAAAGACTCAATTAAAGTTGTTGTTGACCCTATGAGAACCCACCCCTAGTCCTAGATTATCTAATTAAGGTATTAGTACCCCTAGTACCAAATTATTCAATTAAGGTATTAGTCTAACATATGAGGTAGTAAGAATTGGTTCGGCTCAGAGTGATCGATCGATGACTCCGGTCGGGAGAAATGCAATACTGTCTCATCATGCAATTGCCAAAAGACTCAATTGAAGTTATAGTTGACCCTATGAGAACTCACATTCAATTAAGGTATTAGTCTAACATATGAACTCAATTAAAATTATATATAAACAAATGTTCAACCTGTTGTAACAGATGCCTTTTCTGTTGGATCAAATCAAACAGATTAGGTAATCTGTTGTAATATATTACGCATCTGTTATAAACTATCAAACAGATTACATTATTTGTTGCAAAATATCATGAATCTATTGTAAATTATCAAATAGATTAAGTCATCTGGTACGACAGATTACCCATCTGTTGTAAATTATCAAATGGATTAAGTCATATATCGCAATAGATTACCCATTTGTTGTAAATTATGAAATAGGCACTGTCATCTATTGCAGTTAACATTATGAGAACTCACCCCTAGTACTAGATTAATCAATTAAGGTATTAGTTGAACATATGAGGTAGTAAGAATCGGTTAGGCTCAGAGTGATCGATCGACGACTTTGGTCGGGAGGAACGCAGTACCGTCTCATTATGCAATTGCCAAAAGACTCAATTAAAGTTGTAATTGACCCTATGAGAACTCACCTCTAGTCTCAGATTATTCAATTAAGGTATTAGTTGAACATATGAGGTAGTAAGAATCAGTTCAGATCAGAGTGATCGATCAGCGACTCTGGTCGGGAGGAACGTAATACCGTCTCATCATGCAATTGCCAAAAGACTCAATTAAAGTTGTAGTTGACCCTATGAGCTCATTTATTCATCTCTAGTTCCACCTAGATTGATGTAGGTACTATTATTAATCTTTTTTGCAAGTTATTTACATCCTTTTCTTTATTTAATTACCATTTACCCATATCATATTTATTTAAAAAATTTGAAGGAACTTTTAACTGTTGAATAAACGAACCAAGAATTTTTATTACAAGAAGCGAAAAAAGCCATCTGTTGGGAGAAGTTTAAAAGCCTTGTTGGCAGTATTATTTTTTATATATATTTTGTTTGTTTCTTTATTGTTGATGTTGTTATTGATGTTGTTGGTGGGGTTGGCATTGTTGGAACTTGTGGTGTGGTGTTGTTGACAGTGGTGGATCCAGATTTTTTAGACGGTGGGTGCTTCGTAGCTTAAAAATAGTGGACTCCGAATAATCAACACAAGGAGTAAGGGAGAAAAAAATAAAACAAAGTTTAAAGTGAATAAGGAGAGAAGAGTTGGTTTCCAAAATTTAAAAAATATGTGCTGAGTGGGAATTGAACTCAAGACCAAAAGAAATAAATAGCCTTAAGCACCCATAAACAACCACTAGGGTAACCAAACAACTCTTATTATGGGTGCTCACTGATTAGATTATATACGTTTTTTCTTAATTTCCATATACATATATAAAGTTTGAGACCAGTTTAGTCTGTGCTCGCGCACCCGGAGGACTCCATGTGGGTTCACCCCTGGTTGTTGATGGTGTTGGAACATAGGATGTATGCTTCTTTATTGTTGATGATGTTGTTGGAATAAATTTTGATGTTTTTTATTTGTTGTTTGTAGTTTATGTTGTTGTTGATGCTGCAACAGATAGAGCAACTGTTGGAACAAATCAAACCACCATTAAGGCTGGTTTGATGTATTCCAACAGACTTCACATCTGTTGCATCAGACTCTACATCTAACGCAACAGACTCCACATCTGATGTAACAGACTCTACATCTGTTGCAACAGATGGATAATATTCTTTCTGTGACATTAATTTATTCCCTCTTCTTTGTAGATATATAAGGAACTAAAAGTTGATCAACTTTTGCCTGACCATCATAAGAGGCTGCAGTAAAGATAGGTTCGGAGGAATAAGCTATATGCAGATGGAACCACTTCATATGTGGAAGGTATGTATTACTGATTTTGTGAATGTTGTTTTTACCGATTAGTCATAGATCATTCAAACAAGATATCTGCAATTTTACAGTTAAGTTTGGTAGGTCCGAACTGATAAGGCTGAGGGACTATGAATATAGTTCTGATACCCTGTTAAGATTTAATGTCAGATGTTGCTCATGTTTATTTGTCATGCCTTCTACACACTTTCGTTGTGGTAAGAATTTCTGGCGATGGTGTAGAATTTTGCATGACGGATATGTTATCCTCTATATGGAAGAAGAATGATAAATCTTGCCCCTCCTTACTTATCATGTGCATGCAAATGTGAAGAATGCAAGGCAAAACATGATGGAGTGATTAATACTATTAATGCATTAACTGCTGATGTAAAGAAATTGATATATAACAGTAGTGTTATTCGATCAAAGAGGATTTCAGTTTCATTTACTCCATTAGAGACTAAGGCTAAGAGGAGAAAGAAAGCAATTTCCAAGGCATTATCAAGTATCCAAAAAAAAGAAAATTTTCGAATCTAAAAAGGTGAGAAGATAAAAAGGGGAGGAATAGGATGGAAAAATTGATTGCTAGATTTAGTTCATCTTGTGTCGTTATGTAGAGATAATCCATCTAATTTTGAGTGTTTTTTCTTTTCAGAATGGTGAGGAAGGCAAAATCTCCCCATCATTAGCTAATACCAGAAATAAGACATCTGATGTTGTTGAACCACCAGACTGTCCTGTGAAGTTTGATAATCCAGAAGACGTCTTTGCTTGAGTTAGTCAACAGATTATACAATCTCAATCACTTGGTTTTTCTATTGATCAATCTTCTCCTGTAGAAGACAATATATCAACAGGAACTGCTTGACATAGCGGAAGCTGATATCGAGAGATTACTAATTATGTCTTCTCAAGACTTGCTTCTACTAGAAAACTGTTCTGCATTAAGTGTTGCATTATTCATATATGTTGCAGCACCAGATTTATCACACGAGAGAACACTTTCCTTGGAAAAGCTCAAAGAGAACCTTCCATACTTCCCCTTGACCTTGCGTAGAGCTAAGAAGGACCAAGAGGAGTATTATAAGAAAGCTGCCAAGAAAGAAAGTGGTCCTCATTGACAAACTCACAAAAGATCAAGAGCTCTATACTGAGCTCAACAACCACAATGACAAAATAATTGAATTGGAAGGTACTTGACTTAGTCAAACAAAAAGCCATGACTGTTCATATTCCTTAATTAAATAAAAATGATGACTTTTCGAATATGTAAATTAAAAAATGGATCTAAATACAATATTTTATCTTTTATTGTATTTGAAAAGAGACTGATTGGTAATCTGTTGCAAAATATATTCCACCTATCAGATAACTTACAATATATTGACAATCTATTGCAATAGATGGATATATCAGTTTGCTTTTCCATCAACTGTAGCATCTGTTGCAACTTGCTAGTGATCTGTTTATTCAATTTCATAGAGAGCAATAGATTTTTCTAAGCACTTCCTGGCCAAACTCAATTTTTGCTCTTGGATTGCCTCGTTTTTTTCTTTGAATCCTTCAACTTTCCCTCCAAATTCAGTTTTTGCCATCAATCCAAGAGCAAAAATTAAATTTGGAGGCTATCTTGAAGGAAGCAAAGAAAAAAAGAGAAGCAATCCAAGAGCATAAATTGAGTTTGGCCAAGAAGTGTTTAGAAAAATCTATTGCTCTCGATGAAATTAAATAAATAGATGACTAGCAAGTGGCAACAGACGCCATAACTGATGGAAAAGCAAACTGATATATCCATCTATTGCAATAGATTGTCAATATATTGTAAGTTATCTAACAGGTGGAATATATTTTACAACAGATTACCAATCTGTCTCTTTCTGAAATACAATAAAAAGATAAAATGATGTATTTAGATCTTTTTGTTTAATTTACATATTCGAAAAGTCACCAGTTTTATTTAATTAAGGGATATGAACAGTCGTGGTTTTTTGTTTGACTAAGTCAAGTCTCTTCCAATTCAATCATTTTATAATTAGGTCCCTCCGTCCTCCTCTCACTCATTCATTCTACTACACTTACAATACTAATATGGCTGATCCAGATTCGTACAAGAAGATTCATATCGAGTCCTTGCAGAAACTTCAAAGGCAGTTTGATGAACTCCAAAGGAATTTGGCCAACTTCGAAGCAAGGCTGAGGAGGGCCCTGATACTGCTGGATGAAAATTGTTCGCTTGAAAATAATAATAGTAATAATAATAGTAATTTGGTTATGTTTTTATTTCTTTTAGCGTATGTATTTTCCTTTTTTATATTCGATCTACCTATAAGGGATTCAAAAAAATCTATTTATATGTTTGGTTTGTTTGGTCGACATTGAATTTTTAATTCTTATTCAATATTTAATTATCATCTATTTATTCTCTATTCTCAACATGTCGACGGTTGGAGGTAGGGATTGAGCACTTGTGGCAACAGATGGTGGTGAAAAGTCATGATGAGAAATTCTCCTAAAAACGGTTCGTTAATAAATAATAAGAAACTAAATGATATTATAATCGTAAAAGAAAGATTATTTAATTTAAAAAAAGTAACAACATTGGATTAATTAAGTTATATGATTATATATTTGTTAAGAAAAAAGTGAATGAATAGTCGTGACTGTGACTTTTTGTCTAAACACATTCAACAAACAAAAACAAAAACCGCTTCTGATGCATCAAATTCCTCATCTGTTGCGACTGATGAATCAGTTAGAAGAAATTAAAAAAACTCCTTAAACAGATGGTCAATTTATTACAACAGATGGTATATCTGTTGAAATAGATGGGCTATCTGATGCAACAGATATACAATCTGTTGCCATAACTCAATTAAAAAAATGGTTATTAAAAAAACAGTTATTGAAAACCATGTATATTCAATTTTTAAATTGAGAAAAAGGTTATTTAAATTTAATAAGCTGAAAAGTCATGACATGGTACAATAATAAAAAAACTCACCATCTTGATTTAATTAAGTCATTTCTTTTCATAGAAAACAATAAGGAAATAAATGATAAACACAATTTAAACCGTAAAGAACTCACCAAAAATATTTTTGTTTTTAAATCTGCTTTATTAATTTATATAATTAAAAAATCAAAAAATTTGGATATCATGAAGATAATTTTTTTTTAAAAAAAAATATGTAGATTATATGTTGCAACAGATATATTATCTGATGCAAGAGGTTATTTATTTATTGCAACGATGATATATCTGTTGTAACAGATGAGTTATCTGATGCAACATATATTTAATCTGTTGTCGCAACTCAGTGTAAAAATGGATCCTAGAAAGAACTAATTATTAATAATAACAAGCTGAAAAGTCATGACTTATCACAATATTGCTTAATTTAACTAAGTCATAACTTTTTATAGTAATCAAGAATGTCATTAATAAATGGAGGTGAACAGTTGTGTTTTTAAATCTTCTTTATTAATTTATATAATTAAAAAGTCAGAAAATTTGGATGTCATAAAGATAATTTTTTTTTAAAAAAGATATATAGATTATATGTTGCAATAGATATATTATCTGATGCAACCAGTTATCTATTTGTTGCAACGAATGATATATCTGTTGTCACAGATGAGTTATCTGATGCAACAGATATATAATTTGTTGGCCAACTCAGTGTAAAAAAATGATTCCTGGAAAGAACTAATTATTTTAATAATAATAAAGCTGAAAAGTCATGACTTGTCATAATATTGCTTAATTTAATTAAATCATAACTTTTTATAGTAATCAAGAATTTCATTAATAAATGGAGGTGAAAAGTTGCGTCTTTAAATTTGTTTTATTAATTTATATAATTAAAAAATCATGTCATGACTTATCACAATATTGCTTAATTTAATTAAGTCATAACTTTTTACAGTAATCAAGGATGTCATTAATAAATAAAGGTGAACAGTTGTGCCTTTAAATCTATTTTATTAATTTATATAATTAAAAAATGATGTCATGACTTATCACAATATTGCTTAATTTAATTAAATTATAACTTTTTACAATAATCAAGAATGTCATTAATAAATTGAGGTGAACAGTTGCGAACAGTTGCGCCTTCAAATCTGCTTTATTAATTTATATAATTAAAAAATCAGAAAATTTAGATATCATAAAGATAATTTTAAAAAACCAGATATATAGATTGTATGTTGCAAAGGATATATTATCTGATGCAACAAGTTATCTATTTGTTGCAGTGGATTATATATCTGTTGTCACAGATGAGTTATCTGATGCAATAGATATATAATCTGTTGTCTAACTCAGTGTAAAAACGGTTCCTGGAAAGAACTAGTTATTAATAATAATAAAGATAAAAGTCATGACTTATCACAATATTGCTTAATTTAATTAAGTCATAACTTTTTATAGTAAACAAGAATGTCATTAATAAATGGAGGTGAACAGTTTCGATTTTTTGCCTAACTCATTCAAGTTCAAAATCCTCTATAAATAGGTCACTCCTTACTCAATCGTTCATTCCATTACACATACTATTTATTCCTTGCTCTTGTTACACCTTCAACTACTTTCTCTTCAAGGACTTGATAGCTTTTTCCTGTCTCTGATAAGTTTTTTTCTTGATTTTTATGTAAATATACATTGTATTACATTCGAATTCTTTTTTTTCTTTACTTTTGTTTTTACGTGTATGTTATGTCAACTTATGCATTTTCTAAATATGGTTGATCCTGTGTAGGATGTCGCTATTTTATGAGATGTCATGCGAGAACTGCAGAAGGAGGTTCATGACCTGCATTGGGAGTTAGCCGCCGTCAGAGTAAGGATGCTGCGGGAGATCCATAGGCTGAGGAGGGCGCTGCTACCGTCGGTTAAAGATTGGCCGGCTGGCCATACAAATAATAATGATAATAATGATGATAATAATAATTATGCTTTTTTTATTTTATCTATGTATTTTTTTTGTGTGTTTTATAAAAAATTATCTTTGATACATTTAACTTTTTATTTCTTATTTAATTTTCCTGTTGTCTATTTCTTTTTCTCAACGAATGACATATCTACAATTGAGGAATAATTTGATTCTAGTATCAATAGCAAGAGATCAACAAATGAGTTGAGTTATCTGTTGGGTTTGTGACGAGAGTTGTATTTTGTTGTTCGAAACAGATTAGTAATCTGGTGAAACAGATTATTTATCTGTTGGAACAGATTACTAATCTGGAGCAACAGAATACCCATCTATTCGATTCATAGTACGGGCAACTAAATCCATAAACATGAATCCAACATGAGTCTACTGTTACAACAAAACATTTATCTGGTGCCGCAGATAATGGATCTGTTTAAACAGATTGCTCTTATGTTGCATTCATGTTCGCGTGCTAGCTATTACTGAAAAATAACACACTAGCAGTTACCCAGATGACAAATTCAACTAAAAAACATAATTTGACTTACCAAAGTCTCCTCTCAAGTAAATGCCAAATTTGAAAGTGATTTACGAAACAAAATTTGACATAAAAATTTGGTCAAAGAGCAGCAGTTGGGGTAACAACAACAACAACAACAATGATCAACAAGAAGAATATAAAGATGATAATGAAGTATAAGATGATGATAATGAATTATAAGATGATGAATAAAGTAGCAGCAACAATGAACAACAAATATCATGAAGAGAAAGAAAATAACAACGAATGAGGAAAGAGAAAAATGCACCTTTTTTTCCTTTGTTTCCCATTATATTAACTAACATTTGGATCAAAATGTAAATTTAAAAACTTATGGGTTATTTTAAAATTTTCCAAACTTTATTAATCCATAATTAAGTAATTGTCACTTCTACTCAATTATTAAAACTTGTGTCACCTACACCTCATTTTAAATCTCTTTTGTCACCTGTGGCCCAAAGCCCCTTATTACTTAATGATAACAATAATATTGAACGAAAATAATAAATCTCTCTTGAATAGCTAAATAATAAATAAAAAGAGAATTTTATTTTTAGTAAAAGGTCAAACAAAATGAAAAAGAGAGAAAAAAGGGTACTCCCTCAATTCCTTTTTACTTGTTTTTTTTACTCGACAAATAACTTAACATAGTACTACTTTTGTTAGATTTGTGTATTACCCGTGCCCCAATCTGTCTTTCTCAAACCTCCCCCCTCCCCTTTTTTAATTTTTGATTTTTCTTGTGGTAAAAATAGGAAATGATTAGTAATAATTAATGTTATATTTTTTTATTTTTTGAGTATAGTGTAATTTTTTAAGGCATTTTTCTTTTCACTTTATTGCCATTCATAATACGGTATTCTTAATGTGTACAATCCTTTGGAAGTCACTCACCTTTTGAAAGTAAAATATATTTTTACTAAATTATTCTTAATTAATATTCTCTCCATCTCAAGATAGTTGCCACGTACTACTTTAATTTAAAAATAATTGACATGTATATAGTTTGCACAAATCTTAAGAAAAATTAATAAAAGGCGTAAATTGACTAATATAATCCTATTATCTTTTTAATATTGATTATATGAATCTTGTTCAATTAATTTGAGAATTAATTACTAAGGGTATGATTGAAAAAAGAAATTTCTTGATCATTTAAACATGTTAACTATTTTAAATTAATTTTTTGGCAAACATACCAAAAAATTTAAATTTGTCTATTAATACTTTATGTAATTACCTAATAATAATAATAATATAGAAAAAAGTTATAAATCTTTCGCGATTTACTAAAATAAATAAGAAAGTAAAATAATTAATTTTTAATATAAGAAATAAGTTAAAAAGAACAAGTAATCTAATATGGAACAAGAAGAGATTTATAAGAAAATAAATAATATGTATAATTAAATTATAAATATATATAAATAAAAATAATATAAAATAATAAATGAAGACAAATGTAACAATATGTATGAAAAAAATAAACGTGTGTGACTATCTAGTTGCACTAAAATATTTTTAGAGACCACCAAAAAGCGAGATTCTTCCTTATATATATAAAGTATAAATATATATAGTAGTAATATATATATATATATATATATAGAGAGAGAGAGAGAGAGAGAGAAATCATAGTTGTCTAGATGTTTTTATAGAGTTATAGGTGCACAAAATATCTAAATTTTCATTATGTTAGCTGTGAAATTACAATAATGCCCTTGGTCGTAATGGAACTCACCTTTCTATATAATATAATATCTAGATAATTTTAAGGCCTGTAAACGGGCCCATTGTAATTGATTACAAATTTTAGATTTATTTTGTATATACAAAATAAATTAATATAAAAATATGATATTGCATTTTGATCACTATTTTATTGATACCAACTAAAATTTTAACATAAATAAAATATTGTACATAAAGTTACCTAACTCACAAATATTTTTAAATATTGTTGGTATCTATTATGAAAACACTTATTTCTTACTGTTCTAAAGCACTTTAAAATTTAATTTGTTCTTCAATATTGCATAATGACATTAATTTATTGAAATTTAAAAAATAATTTATTTGTTAGATTGAATTGAATTATATATGAAATATACTTTATTCAATGAAGTCAAAAATCACATCATATAGTTGATGAATTTTCTACAATGTTCCTGACTCCTTTATTTCCTTTGGAAGATCTGTTAAGAACATGATTCTTGTACTTCTTTCTTCATTATTCTTTGCACATAAATTGTTACTTGTACAATATTATTAATTACTAGTTTAGTGTACGTGTATTTCACGTGTATCTCACGTCAATACAAAAGATTATAAACAAAAAAATAAACATAATAATTTTTGGGACAAATGGTGTTTTTAAAATGAATTTATACGTTCATTTTAAGATTAGGGTATGATTTCATATAGATTAACAACAAAGAATTGACATGAACATGATGCTTGATGAATAAAGTGAAGGGTCACAAACACACCTAAAGTACCTCGATGTTTTTAATTTTCTATTTGAAACCACCTTTAGTTCCTCTAGGTATAAGACTTTCTATATTAAAAAACATCTAAAATTAAATAAAAATGTTACGATGCTAAAAGCTAAATCTAAACCTAAAGACAATCTACTATGTTCCTAAGTAAGATTAAAACTCTATATCTGTTTTTTGTCTAATTCATTCATTCTCTTCAGATTTCTATTACTATATTTTCTTCTACTCTATTATTTTTGTTTGTTATTATTCTGATTGTCAAGAACTTCATAGTAGAATCATAAATTCGTGAAAGTTAGTATCCTAAAAATATTACTAATTTTATAAGAAAAAGTTAAATAGTTGTAATCTAAGTTTATGGGATTCATACTACAAATCATAATTTTTTTTTCTATCGACAAATAGTTTAAAATTTTTCTATGATGATTTATGAATAAAGTGAAAGAAGGAAAAAATACCCAAAGTATTTTGACGTTTTTAGCTTTCTACCTGAATTTCACGAGACACTCTAAATATATAGATGACAATGTAACAAAAAATTCATACTACTACTCACTCTTTCATAATTTTTCTCTATCAACATACAACTTGAAATTTTTATGATAACTGATAAATTAAGTAAAGCATAAAAATACACCTAAAATATCTCAACTTTTTTTTTATTTCTACCTATTTGACCACAAAGGTCATTAGCCACTCAAATTTTATGCTCATGAAAGCCTGACGCTCTGAATGTCAGTCCATCTAAAGACATCAGTCCCTTGACAACAACATTGGCAATAACCTCAACATCAGCTTCAGAAACCAACAGGAGACTAACATGTGTCCCAGGATTTGCATTCTATTTGCATAACAGGGCAGAAACTTAAGATCAATGAACAAATATACTGGAAGTATTCATACAAATACAAGAGATTTATACATCTAAATGATCGTCTAAAATAAATCATGAAATCTCATATGACAAATTACTTTTTTTATTTTTCTCTATCGATAAACAACATAGAAATTATTATAATGCCTTATGAATAAAGTGAAGGATCAAAAATACACTTAAAATATCTTGATATTTTTAGTTTTCTACCTGAACTTTAACCAAAGACTCTGTACATATAAATGATCGTCTAAAACAAATTATGAAATCTCATACTACACATCACTATTTTCTTTTTATTCATAGTCAAATAACTTAAAAATTATTATGATAAAGTGAAGGGTCAAAATCACATCTAAAGTGTCTCGATCCTTTTAATTTTTTAAATGAACATTCACCAATCGCGTTGTACATCTAAATGATCTTCTAAAATAAATTATGAAATCTCATACTATAAATCAGTTATTTCATTTTATCTATGGACAAACAACTTAAAAATTATTATGACAACTTATGAAAAGTGAAGGGTAAAAAATACACATATATAAAAAGGGATCAATAAACCCAATTAATGATAGAAAAAGAATACAACAAATCTTTATATTTTTCTTCATTTTTTTTTAATCTAAAATATACATCTTCTTTGTTGTCCCTCACTGAATGCCTTACAACAATCTTTCTTCAAGTTTGCCCTCTCTTCTCCTGAAAGAAATTAGTATGCAATATTGTGAGAAAGGTAAGGGGAGAAAATATGCAAGACTACAAAGCAGCGGCGGCAGCAGCAGTGGGAGCGGCAGCGGCAGGAGCAGCGGCGGCGGCAGCAACAGCAGCAGCAGTAGTAGTAAAGGACATAAGGAAATAATAAACATAAAATACAAAATAAATAATAGATAAATACAAAAATTAGCAAAATACTAACAATTGCAATAAGACATAAGAAAGAGGACACCCACCTAGTAGTAACCTACACTCCCAGACCAAAGACACCCACCATTCCCAAACCCTCCTGACTAGAGGATCCTACTCAAGGACACATACCTAGGATTACTAACCCAGCTACACAAGCGCTCTCCTACCACCTTTCTATAGCCCACACACTCACACTAGCCTTCTAGCCTAATCTGCGACCTCCACACCTTCCTGTCTAGGGTCATGTCATCAGTAAGCTGAAGTTGCTCCATGTCATGTCTAATCACCTCCCTCCAGTATTTCTTCGGCCTACCTTTACTCCTCCTGAAGCTATCCGCAACAAGCCTCTCACAGCTCCAAACTGGGGTATCCCTGCCCCTCCTCATCATATGCCCAAACCATCTCAACCTTCCTTCTCGAATCTTTTTCTCCACCGACGTCACTCTTACCTTCTCCTGGATAGTCTCATTCCTAACTCTATTCCCTCTAGTAAGCCCACACATCCAACGTACATTCTCATCTCCGCCACCTTCAATCTTTGAATGTGGAAGTTCTTGACTAGTCAACACTCTGCTCCGTACAGCATGGCCAGATGGACTGCCACTCTATAGAATTTGCCTTTAAGCTTAAGGGGCACCTTCTTATCACACAACACTCCCGAGGTAAGCCGTTACTTCATCTAACCTGCTCCAATACGCTTAGAGACATCCTCATCAATCTTGTTATTCTCCTGAATTATAGACCCTAGATACTTAAAACTATCCCTCTTGCGAACATCCTGGGAATCCAACCTCACCACCACTTTGTCCTCCTGACTCGAGTCACTAAACTTTCACTCTAAACACTCAGTCTTGGACCTACTCAACCTGAACCCCTAAGATTCAAGGGTTTGCCTCCAAACCTCCAATTTCTCATTCATACCTCCCCGCGTCTCATCGATCAACACTACATCGTCTGTAAATAACATACACCAAGGCACCTTCCCTTGAATACTCTGCATCAACACGTCCATCACCAACGTAAAAAGGAATGGGCTAAGAGTTGATCCCTGATGCAAACCCATCTTAACTAGAAAATGCCCTGAGTCTCCTCCCGCCGTCCTCACCTGAGTCTTCCTTCCATCGCACATGTCTTTAATAGCTCTGAGGTATGCCACCGGCACTTCACTCACCTCCAAGCGTTTCTAAAGAACCTCCCTAGGGACTTTGTCGTATGCCTTCTTTGGGTCGATGAACACCATGTGAAAGTCCCTCTTTCTTTCCCTATACTGCTTCACTAATCTTCTCACTCATTGAATTGCTTCTATCATCGAGCACCCAGGCATAAAACCAAACTTGTTCTCCGAAATGGGTATGACCCCCCTCAATCTCCGTTCAACCACCCTCTCCCAAATCTTTATAGTGTGACTCAACAACTGAATACCCCTATAGTTGTTGCAACTCTGAATGTCACCCTTGTTTTTATACAATGAAATCATCGTACTCTATCTCCAAGCCTCGACCATTCTCGCCGTCTTGAAAATGACATTAAACAAATCAGTCAATCACCTTGAACCTGCCCCACCTACAAACTTCCAAAATCTATCAGAATCTCGTCAGGCCCCGTTGCCTTACCCCACTGCATCCTACGAATAGCCTCTCTGACCTCCTCAACCTTAAAACGTCTACAGTAACCAAAATCACGGCTCTCCTCCGAGCGCTCCAGCTCCCCTAACACAATGCCTCTGTCCCGCTCCTCGTTTAGAAGTCTATGAAAATACTCCTGCCATCTCTTATTAATGTGAACATCCTCCACCAAAACTCTACCATCCTCCCCTTAATGCACTTCACTTGATCAAGGTCACAAACCTTCCTCTTCCTAGCCTTAGCCAGCCTATACAACCTGTTTTTCCCATCTTTCTCCTCTAACCCCGCATACAAGCTCTCAAAAGCCGTTGTCTTAGCCGCCGTAATTGCTAACTTAACCTCTTTCCTTGATACTTTGTAATCCTCCCTATTCACCCGCTTATCATATATTTTAGCATTCCTTAATTATTGATTCTCTTAATATTTCTTACTAATATATCTTTTCTTTTACCACAGATTTTAGAATTTCTTAATTATTAATTCTCTTAAAATCTATTACCATATATTTTAAGACACCTTAAATAAATTATAAGAAAAGAAAATTCACACAAAAATAGAAAAAAAGTCAAGGAAATTACGTGTTCTTTATGGACTAAAATGAAAGTCCTAATAGTAAGAAAATAAAGTTAAAGACTTACGTCTTCATTATGGACTAAAATCAAAGTCCGAGTAGTTAGCAAATAATTAAAAGATAATTTTTAAATATTAAAAAAATAATTTTTTAAAAATATTTTTACATATTAAGAAAAAAGATTGAAATTACCATACAACCCAACTTCTAGATTTGCATCTGCTCTTCAGTTGCCACAAATTAGAGTCATACCAATATTGTAATAAATAAATAATTTTAACTCGATCAAAATAATTTGGAATATAAGAAAAAGCACATCAACATATTATCTAGAAAAGAAAATAACTAAAACCATTATATATAGTCTCATTAACTCATTTAGAGTCATATTTCAACTTGCGTACCTTTACAATTCAATCTTTAAATCAACATATTTTGAGAAAGTCTCATTCATGGTCACTTTAGCTTTGTGTCCATTACACAAAAAATATTTTTATTTTTTTGATTACACAAAAGTTATCTTATTCTTTTTCAGTCATCAAAAAAGTCACTTGGATTCTAGAAAAATTGATTAATACACTAATAGAAATTTTCAGCAGATCCTCACCAACTTTTGCTCACCACATGAAAGAAACATCCCATCTGATCCGGAATTCTAACATACAAATAAACCGACATAAATTTATGTTATGCTATACTCTACCATCAAACTTTTCTTAACTTTGTACGTATACCTAAAAAAATATACCAAAATAGAAGAAAGTTGCTACTCTATTGGTATTAACAACTGCGATTGAGTTGTTTAGTGTTAATAAAAGTTCACGCGTCTTATTCTTTTCATATATTTAGGAGTTAATATTATAAAAATAATTAACTATTAATTTAAAAAAATATAGTGAATGACTATTTTGTATATTGCAAGGCATTTATAAGGATTTTTACACTTTTGATTTCTCTGATTTGTCAATGGTAATATTCACATTGTTACCAAAAAAAATATATTATAAATAGATACATGAGTAAGAGTATAAATAAATCTTAAACTAAATCCATGCTTAAGATTAACAATGTTGCCTAAAGCTTATCATAAAGTCTCCTTTATAATGCAACATTTAACTTACAAATCTGTTCAAGAAAGGAAGGCCGCATAAAATCTTAGTCTATAACTTTTGAATTATGATTATTAACTCTACAAAGATTCAAAGTTAAGGGAAGCCCCATAATTTGTTGAATCATATTCTTTATACATAATTCAAAAATCCATTCCAAACACAACAATAACAACTGACATACCAATGCAGAATGTACGCAAACTTAAGTTTCTGATCATCACAAATACAACCAAAAAATATTTTTATTCAATCAATTCTGTTATACATAATTTGAAAATCCATCACAAATACAGCACCAACAACAACAACGTACCCCTGTAATCCATAAGTGATTGTATGCAAACCTTTTCTCTATCTCGTAGAGATAGAGAGACTATCTTCGATCATAACAAATATAGCGACAACAACAACAACAACATATCCCGTGTAATCCAACATGTAGAGTCATGAGAGTGCAAACCTTACTCCTATTTTGTAGAGATAGAGAGTATTTACGATCATCACTAACACAACAAAAAAAAAATTCAATCAAAAACATAAGGTAAATCAAGAACAAACCTTTTTCAATTTGCAATTTCGAAAAGCATCCAATTCAGTAGGCCCAGAAGTTGAAATTGGCTCAGATATTCCATAAGCAGTGGTCATTGCCTCCAGAGTCCAGATAACATAAATTACTACAAAATAAAGAAGTAGCCATGATCAATCAAGATAGGATCAATACTAAACAAACTCCTGTCAAAGTGCCACAACATATCAATTTTCGATCTCTCCCTAAGAGTAATACTCAACAATAAAATAAATAATAGAAAGAAGAAAATATTAGACCATCGCACAATAACACAACCACCTCGTTAATAATTTTCGACACGCATCAACAATTCTATGCATTAAGTAACCAACACAGATCAAATTTATTTATCATCTATTATTATAGTAGATACCGATCAAATAACCAATATTCTTATTTCAATTTAAAAAATTATATTAAAGAAAACAAATGCAACATATGTAACCTTAATCACCTTGACATGGGACCATTACATATAATTAAGCTTCGTAAAACTCATTCAACAATATAAGCTTACATAGTTCTCCAACTTTGCTTCGTGTGTTGTATTTGTCTGTTTTTTTTCTTTTTTTCATCTGTGCATGGGCAAATATAGGAGTGAAGGGGTTGTAGGTTTTCAGTTTAGGGGGAGCGACATGAGTAGGTGGGAGGTTAAGGAGAAACTATGGACCTTTTCTATTTTTAATAGCTGATACATATAATTTGTACTAAAGATGATTTTTTCCTTTTTTTATTCCTGAAATTTGAAAGTAAAATTGAAGAAATATTTTACGTGATTTCGCATAGATCTAAAACTTAAATAATAATTTGAGGGAAAAAATGAAAAAGACTATTTTGTGGAGACTTTTAATAAAGGTTAAAAAGTTTAATTTTGACAATGCTGATCATTGTTTTTTTTAGAATCTTTAAAGTCTATATATACATATATGTAGTAGTAATTAGCTAACAATATGCCAATGAAATTAAATATAATAGGAGTACTAAATTTCTAACCCTCCATTGCATGCAACATATGAACACTTTTGAAGGAGGACTCGGTTATTCTTATATTAGCATGCTCGAGCACATCACCTTCTACATTATAATTGACGTAGTACACCAATTTGATTTACTTTCACTTGTCCTGTAAAATAATTTCATTCTGGGAGAATTCTTTATATATAGAGATGGAGAGCAAGTGAACTTATTTTCTCTTCACCAAAGATGCACCATAAGTCTATAGCCGAGAGCCTATTAAAGGAGTAGATAAACCTAATGATATGTTGCTTTTTTCTCTTATCAATGTGGGTTTTACATATATTTTAGGACTCTTAATTGTATTTTTATATATTTTAGGGCTCTCATATTTATTTATTTTTCATATATTTATTTATTAAGATTCTTTCCATATATTTAAGATTTCTTAATTTAATAAAATAATAATTGAAGAAAAAAAGGTGAAAAGACGATTTTGTTTAAAGGGGAGACTTTCAATGAAGGGTAAAAAGGGTAAACGCCAATTATATGGGCCTTCAAACTTTTAATATAATAGAGGTTAATATAATGTTAAGTTTTAATTGATACAACAACATATCAATATCTAATTTCACAAAATAATTTTGAGAATGGTAGAATGTACATAGACATTACGTTCACTCTCAAAGATAGAAAGACTGTTTGACAGAATATTAAGTATTAATTGGTATCTTAAAATGAGAAAATGAAGAAAATAAGGAAGATAATTTACCATGGTTAATTATATGTTGATTTAATCCATTTAGTACCCGTTTGGCCATGAAAACTAAAATTTTCTGGAGTTGAAGTTGGAGTTGAAATTGGATTTGGAGTTGTGTTTGGCCATGCCTTTTTTGATTTTTTTTTTTACTTTTGAAAAAACTTTTTTAAATATGATTTTATGCCCCAACTTTTACAACTATCAAAATTACCCAACTAAAATTTACCTACTAACGAAAAAAAATCACAATTAGCCACTTTTATAAAAATAATTAC
>NC_061113.1:131764098-131766794 GCF_002878395.1 Capsicum annuum | reverse complement strand
GGTGTTGATTATCATGTTGTTGATATTGGGTGATTCCCAAGATGGAATCTTTATATGTTTTTCTGAATTCATGATATCACATGAGTTGGAAACATGTAAATTTGGTTGTTCATGATGTATAATTTGATGATTCATCTATGCTTAAGATGTGCATGTAAGATGTTTGATAAAATGCCTAAGAAACTAGAAATCATGCAATATAGCTAAATTGTGACTAAGTGAAGGATTCATGATATGCCCTTACATTCCAATGACTTCTATGTTGATAATGTGCCTTGTAAATGTTGTTGGAATACTTATGAACTATTCTTATGAGATTATACTATGTTTACTTGCAAATCCTACTATGAACAAGATGTATGATAACCATGCAATCCACATGAACTTTCATGCTATTAGTATGTGTTGCCAATATGATTATGCAATGAACATGATATTAAGATTGTGCAAGTACTTCCATGTGATATGAAATCCTTTCCATGCAATACGTTGTTGATAACCATGCTTAGTATGAGATCCCTACTTATGATATTATAAATTATGGACTCTACTCTTATGATCAAGTCAGTCATGTGTGTCTGTTTCCTTCCATCGAGTCCTGGAGGTACTTGTACCAGAAAACTATAGCTGTGTGCCTAGATCCATGTCATGTTTTATGATATCCGAACTCAAGCTATGATTTCATAGACTTCAGTTAGTCATGTGACTCGAGAAAACCTCATGATCTTAGTCATTTATCAGATATCAATAACATTCCGCCAGTCAAAGAAATTTAGTAAGATTAAGTCATGCACAGTCAGTTATTCATGTCCAGTCCCTCCAGATGGGAGTAGAGGTTAGCACTAAGTGAACCCAAGGATGGGAACTCACCCGACAGTTCAGGGTGTGATTCTTAGTAGTCATACTTGTGTTCTAGAACTACGTAGCCAGCGTAGGTTGAGACATCTTAACCCATCAGATTAGGGTTGATGAGGTGGCTTAACCCGTCAGTTTAGGGTTCCCACCGTTCTCATTGAGTACCCGCCGGATAAGGGTCACTCACAAGCTGTCCTTACCCGTAGAACGGTATTGACACCCCTCTAGTCGGGGCAGAGATTGGACCCCAGCTTAGCCATAACGGCATACATAGGGAATGCCGGTTAAACACTACTTTCCACAGTTTCAGTATCAGTCTCAGTAAAAAAACTCAGGGCGTTCTTCAGATTTCAGTGTATACAGGACTGTCAGATACAGTCATCCATGTTATCAGTTTCAGTATCAGTCATGACAGTTATCAGTAAACCATGTATTAGCTTACAGGTCATGCTATCACGTTTTCACGGTCCCAGTTTCTATATATGTGTGTTTGCACTCCCACATTCATATTAGTGAGTCAGTGTTGTTCATGCATGAAACCCTTTATGTTCATCCTACCTTCCTCGTATACTCAGTACTCCAGTTGTACTGACGCAATTGTGCTATGATGCTTTCTTTTCATGTTACACCATAGGTTTCAAAACACGAGCTCTAGCCCAGCAGTAGCGGTAGCATTCCAGTCGCAGAGACACAGTGAGTCCTCTTTGACTCGAGGACAATATGATTTGATTCTTTTATTTATTTCTTCAATTTAGTTTTACGGAGTTAGTTGGAGACATATTCCTTCAACTCCTTATTCAGATAGTTTAGAGGCTTTCAGATTTATGTTCAGATTGAGTTGTTTTAGGTATTTTCACCCACATAATTTTATTCAGTTGAACCTTATGGCCTTACAGTTCTATGTATTCCGCATTATTATATCATGATTTGTAGTATACAGGTACAGATATTAGTCATGGGTTAGCTTGTGGTCCCTCGGGGTCATGAGCATCGTGTAACATTCCGGTTTAGCGAATCGGGGTGTTACAAAATATGCTTAGTATGTTTCTTAATACTTTGTATATTTATATATGTGTGTATATGGTATATACATGGTATAAACTTTATATATAGCATACTTTGTATATTTCTGTTATAAATATAATACTTTATATATTTATGGGTATAAATATAATACTTTGTGTATAAAGATACCAAGTATTATGGTATATAAAGGTAGCAGTTGCAGTTTAAGGTATAAATTTATTAAATTCGACATATCTTTTTTATGAAAAATATGTATCACCGATTTATATTTTTAGCATATATATGGTATAAACTATTTATATTTGAATAGTATAATAAAGATGTACACAATATAATATATATAATCAAATTAAAAATGAGAATAATTTGTGGCAGTGGTAAACTAATCAGCTACAACTTTATTAATTCCATAAATATAGAAAATGATTATCCATTATTAATTGCACGATTATAATTCCTTAAACGTCCGTATTACAACATAAAAATTATTATTATTATTATATTATAGTAATTAGGATCATTAGCAGTAAAATAATGTCTTAAATAATGGAGAAAAATAATGATGCGAGAGAAAAAGAGATATATATTAATTAGGATAGCATTAAGTTTGAAATTATAATTATCTTATTCTTTAAAACTATTATATACATAATATTGAAAAAGTAATGTTATAAGGAGAGTTTTATATAAAAATTTAAAAGATTGGGGTTGCATATAATAATAATAATAATAATAATAATAATAATAATAATAATAATAATAATAATAATAATAATAATAAAAGTTGGAATTGGAGTTGAAAAATTGTGAAAACA
>NC_061113.1:131751668-131763998 GCF_002878395.1 Capsicum annuum | reverse complement strand
ATTTTCATGGCCAAACACCATAATTTCCAACTCCAGAAAAATTTTCTAGAAAAAAGGAAAAACATTTCATGGCCAAATAGGCCCTAAAAATATAAAGATACTTTTTTCTTAGTTTTTACACCCAATGTCTGATACTCGTATTAAAATCCCGACTAATTCGGATTGCGCACTGCGGGGTTTGGCGCTCCCAACAAAATATTCTTCATTCCCAAGGCTCAAATATGAGACCTCTGATTAAGGTGGAATAATCCCAACACTGCACCACTATCCATGTTGATAATCTAAAAATATTCTATTATCAATATACATTAATTGTACTCAAGAATACTTTTTTTTTTTATCAAATTTGATTCGACAACACAAAATTAAACAAACTTATATTAATTCAACTATTTAAATTATTTTTTAATATTTAAAATGAAATAAAATACAAATTTGATTCTCAATTTAGATGAAGGTCTACGATTTTTAAATTTAGGAAATACTCTTAGGATCCGTTTGATCATAGTATTTTGGAAATGAATAATTTTGAAGTTAAAAAATATAAAAACTGAAAATAAATTTGAAAATTTTTAGAGTTTTATGAAAATTGAGTTATTTTATTGAAATAAAAAAAATTAAGTTTTTTTAAATAATAAATTAAAAAGTACAATAAGTGAATTCAAAAATTGTGGAACAACTCTTGAGGTGTTTTACAAAAATTCAAAAATAGTGAAAAAGTGTTCAAAAATATTTATGACCAAACAAATATTCTGAAATAAAGTAAAAATGTACTCCGAAATACTATGAATAATATTTATGACCAAATGCCTACTTAGTTTACTTTAAATTTCAAGCATTCCTTCTAATTCATTTATTTGTCTTGATATTTTTATTCTCTATTAAGTATTAAAAATAATAATTCAATAAATTATTTTTATTTATTATTTTTATTTCAATTTAACATATACTATTTGTTTTTATCACACTAATTTTATTCAATTTTATTATATTATAGGAAAAATAAATTTAAAATATAATTAATTTGTTTAATTTCTAAAATAATAAATAGTTTACACTCACTTTAGTTATGTTATGAATTAAAGTGAAGTGATTGCAAAAAGTAATTAGATTAAATCTCAGATTAATTTAAAAGAAGAAGAAAAGTGTATGGTATTGAATATTCCCTTTTGAAAAAAAACTGATAAGGGTGATAATTAATGATCATCTGAAGGCATGAGTCCATATTTTTACTTAGACTCATGATGTTTTTGTTGTTCCAATGTGTTGTTTCAGCTTGTCTATTAGAATTTAGTACAACTTGAATGACTTTTTAAAAATTTAATATAATCTTTGCTTATTGTACAACTGCTTGAAGTTGAATTATGTTGTTAAATTACAAAATTGCTGAAATGACATTTTTAACCTCGATCATCATTCAACTCATCTTTCTATATAGTAAACTAAAATATAATAAAAAATAGGTTAGTATGTGTTCACAATACGTATGAATGTATTTGTGTCCATCCGTTTAAGGTCCATCAATTTTTTACGTATCTAAGAGGTTTGAACGTGTTGATGATATATATAAATGTATATATGCGCAGTTGTATACACATATATCTAAGTGTTTACTTTATTTGATACATCAAATTGATAATAGATACATCAATTAATGAATTTAATATTTAAATAATAATAATAATAAAATAAAATAAATCAAATAACATAACCAAGATATATATGTTTCTGTCTTATATTAATAAAATTAATGAATTTATTATTCTAAAGAGTAATAAAATAAAATTAATCAAGCATAGATACATTGCTTGATTTTCTCCTTATATTAAAGGATTTGATTAATTTAAATTTTCAAAATTAGTTGGTCATGGATAAAAAATCACAATATATTCGCCTTTCGCCTCTCTGTAATGTATCCGCCTATCTTTTTATGAAATTTTATGTAATATGATAAAACTGTGAGAGAGAAAGCAATTAGCTTCTCAGTTATGAAATTTGTGCAAGTTGCTCAAAATTATTTGCATCCTCAAATTTACTTAAAAAATTAATGTTTTCTCAATTTGAACAGTAGACACTTTCTCTCTTTTATCCTAACTTTGTAAAATGCCTATTTACCCTTACATTGCCAATTTTTTTCTTTTTTACTTCTTCAAATCATGATTTTTTAAAACAATTATATAACAAATCTCTGTAGAAAAAAATAAGCATTATTGGTTAGAAAAAAAAAAAAGAAAAGTGAGTAACTTAAGTGCATACATTATTGACATTTAATAATGAAATGAGTGAACAATTTTTTTTTTTTAAAATTATTAATAATAAAGCTTTAATATCTATTTATACAAGTAAAATCATAGAGAGGGATAGTTTTATAGATATATTTTAATATTAAACTTGTATTCTAAATATTCTGTCTTGCTCCTACTCAACCTGAACTTTTTAGACTCAAGGGTCTGTCTCCACACCTCTAACTTATCATTCACACACACACCCACGTCTCATCAATTAAAACTACATCATCTTTTAATATAAGTAATCAAAAAGATTGATAAAAAAATAGAGGTATTCTATAATAAATTTCTAAAAGATCATCCATTTATATTGTAATTCAATTATAATTTCGAAATAATAATTAATGACAAAACTCATTTATCCATATAGACAATTAAGAATAAGAGATAAGTAAAACTTAAATATACATATATACTTAATACATGTAATATTTAAATAATGTCATAAAAGATAGCATTAAATTTTGTAATAAGTTCATAAAAATTATTCTATTTATAATGTTAATAAATTTAATAGAAATCTATAAATACCTAGAAATGGTGAAAGAGAGCAAAGAGATGATGCTTCTAAAATGTAAAAATAAATAAATAATGTAGTCTATCCATTTCATTTTGTCTTACATTTGTTGATTTGACACTCTCATTAAAAAAATATTTAATAGGAGTTTGTTTATTTACCTCGATGATTATATTTTAAAAGTATATGATTGACAATTACGGGCAATTGAGGACGACCAAACCCCTAAGGTCCTCACTTATATTAAATATAGTTATGTAGTCACTTAATGATAACAATAATATTGAACGAAAATAATAAATCTCTCTTGAATAGCAAAATAATAAATAAAAAGAGAATTTTATTTTTAGTATAAAGGTCAAACAAAATGAAAAAGAGAGAAAAAAGGGTACTCCCTCAATTCCTTTTTACTTGCTTTTTTAACTCGACTAATAACTTAACATAGTACTACTTTTGTTAGATTAGTGTATTACCCATGCCTTTATCTGGCCTTCTCAAACCTGCCCCCTCCCCTCTTTTAATTTTTGATTTTTCTTGTGGTTAAAAAAGAAAATGATTAGTAATAACTAATGTTATATTTTTTTATTTTTGAGTATAGTGTAATTTTTTAAAGCATTTTTCTTTTCACTTTATTGCCATTCACAATAAGGTATTTTTAATGTGTACAATCCTTTGGAAGTCACTCACCTTTTGAAAGTAAAATATATTTTTACTAAATTATTCTTAATTAATATTCTCTCCATCTCAAGATAGTTGCCACGTACTGCTTTAATTTTAAAATAATTGACATGTATACAATTTGCATAAATCTTAAGAAAAAAATAATAAAAGGCGTAAATTGACTAATATAATCCTATTATGTTTTTAATATTGATTATACGAATCTTGTTCAATTAATTTGAGAATTAATTACTAAGGGTATGATTGAAAAAAGAATTTTCTTGTTCATTTAAACATGTCAACTATTTTGAAATAATTTTTTTTGTCAAACATACCAAAAAATTTAAATTTGTCTATTAATACTTTATGTAATTATCTAATAATAATAATAATAATATAGAAAAAAGTTATAAATATTTTGTGATTTACTAAAATAACTAAGAAAGTAAAATAATTAATTTTTAATATAAGAAATAAGTTAAAAAGAACAAGTAATCTAATAAGGAACAAGAAGAGATTTATAAAAACAAATAACTACTATGTATGATTAAATTATAAATATATATAAATAAAAATATTATAAATTAATAAATGAAGATAAATATAACAATATGTATGGAAAAAAATAAACATGTGTGACTATCTAGTTGCAGTAAAATATTTTTGGGACTACCAAAAAGTGAGATTCTTCCTTATATATAAAGTATACATTACTCTATAATAGAAGCGGCAATCTTGAGCAGCTTAGGGTCGTCCTGGCTGCTTCAGCTGCCTGCTTCATCATCTGCTTCAAATATAATTTTACTATATCACCCTTAATTAATTATTATAAATTATTTAATTTAAGTGTTATAATATTAATAATATTTAATAAAAGAATATTTTTCAAAATGACTACTAAGTTCCTCAAAGTTTCACTTATTATTATTCAAAAACATTTTTTTAGCTGCTTCAATCGTAATTTTAATGTATCACCTTTAATTAATTAGTATAAGTCATTTACGTATAAAAATTAATAATATTTAATTACAAAAAGACAATATTTTTTACATGACTTCTTCGATTGGTTCGACGTAATTTTACTATATCACCCCTAATTAATTATTATGAGTCATTTAAGTATTAAAAATTAATGTTAAAAAATTATTATAAAGTTATCTAAATTTAAAAAAATTAATAATATTTAATAATAAATTAACTTGAGGTCTCATATTAGATCCACTTAATTTTTTCAAAAGAATTTGTTTATATTAATTTTGTTATGTCACTTCTAATTAGTTATTATAATTCATTAAATACATGTCTACTTCGCTGCTTCAATCACGATTTTATTATATCACCCCTTATTAATTATTATGGTCATCTAAGAACTGTGTCACTTAAATTGAATAGTTATATATAAGAGGGTGTTTCATGCTGAAGCAGGCAGTAGGTCAGCATGCCTATTTCAGCTACCTGCTTCAGCTGCTACAAACGTGTTTTTACTGTATCACCTTTAATTAATTATTATAAGTTATTTATATATTAGAAAATTAATAATATTTAGTACAAATAATTAAAATATACATCTCTGACCTGTCTGCTTTAGCTGCTTCAACGATAATCTTACCATATCACCCCTAATTAATTCTTGTAAGTCATTTAAGTATTAAAAAACTAATAATATTTAATAAAAAAGATGAAATAGACATAAAATAATAAATTAACTCTTGATGTTTTAAATTAGTTTGACGTCTTATATGAGGCTCACTTAGGATAATAGAAGCGGCAATCTTGAGCAGCTTAAGGTCATCCTGGCTGCTCTGCCTGCTTCATAAGTTGCTTCAAACATAATTTTACTATATTACCCTAATTAATTATTAATTATTATAAATTATTTCATTTAAGTATTATAATATTAATAATATTTAATAAAAGAATAGTTTTCAAAATGACTACTAAGTTCCTCAAAGTTCCACTTATTATTAATTGAATTTTTTTTTAGCTGCTTCAATTGTAATTTTAATATATCACCTTTAATTAATTATTACAATTCATTTACGTAATAAAAATTAATAATATTTAATTAAAAAAGATAAATATTTTTGACATGTCTGCTTCGGTTGGTTCACCGTAATTTTACAATATCACCCATAGTTATTATTATGAGTCATCTAAGTATTAAAAATTAATGTTAAAAAATTATTATAAAGTTATCTAAGTTTTAAAAAATTAATAATATTTAATAATAAGTTAACTTGATGTCTTATATTAGATCCACTTAATTTTTTATATTAATTTTGTTATATCACTTCTAATTAGTTATTATAATTCATTCAATACATGTCTACTTCGCTGCTTCAATCATGATTTTATTATATCACCCCTTATTAATTATTATGGTCATCTAAGCACTGTGCCACTTAAATTTAATAGTTAAATATAAGAGGGAGTTTCATGCTGAAGTAGGTAGCAGGTCGGCATGCCTGTTTCAGTTGCCTGCTTCAGCTGCTACAAACGTGTTTTTATCGTATTAGCTTTAATTAATTATTATAAGTTATTTACGTATTAAAAAATTAATAATATTTAATATAAATAAGTAAAATATACATTTCTAACATGTCTGCTTTAGCTGCTTCAACCATAATTTTACCATATCACCCCTAATTAATTCTTATAAGTTATTTAAGTATTAAAAAATCAATAATATTTAATAAAAAAGATGAAATAGACATAAAATAATAAATTAACTCTTGATGTTTTAAATTAGCTTGACGTCTTATATGAGGCTCACTTAGGTTATTTTCACAAGTAGTTTTATATAGTTATTATGCTATATCGCTTTTAATACATGTCAGCTTCGCGACTCTAATCGTGATTTTACTATATCATCCCTAATTACTTATTATGGTTATTTAAGCATTAAAAAATAATATTATTAGTATCCTGTATAAGAAGTCGCAATAAGTAACTAAAGTAGGCTGCTCATGTTCAACATGTCTGCCTCAGCTGTTTCAATCGTGATTTTACTATATTACCCCTAAGTAATTATTATTAGTCATTTACGTATTAAAAATTAATAATATTTATTAAAAAACTAAAATATATATTTATGACATGACTGTTTCAATTACTTCAATCATAATTTTACTAAATTACCCATATTTAATTATTATAGGTCATTTAAGTATTAAAAATTAATAATATTTAATAAAAAGATAAAATAGACGTAAAATGATAAATTAAGTTTTGATGTTTTAAATTAACATGAGGTCTTATTGGAGCCATTTAAAAAAAATTCACAAGTACTTTTTATAATAATTTTACTATGTCACTTTTAATTAGTAGAATAGAAAAAAAAATTATAAATCACAATAATTAATAACTTAAATTATTTTTAATATATAATTGACTATCAATGTAATAAAAGTTTGAACAACTTAAAATATCGTTATGCAAATTTCATCAATCTAAATATAATATTATGTGTCTAACTTAGAATTTATTAACCAAACAAATAAAGCTTTTAATTAAATGATAGAATTATATATAACGTAGAAGCGGCAATATTGAGCAGCTTAGGGTCGTCCTGGCTGCTTTAAGCCTGATTTTACTACATCACTCCTAATTAATTATTATAAATTATTTTATTTAAGTATTACAATATTAATAATATTTAATAAAATGATAGTTTTCAAAATGACTACTAAGTTCCTCAAAGTTTTACTTATTATTATTCGAGAATTTTTTTAGATGCTTCAATCGTAATTTTAATGTATCATCTCTAATTAATTATTATAAGTCATTTACGTATTAAAAATTAATAATATTTAATAAAAAATAAAACAAACATTTTTGACATGTCTGCTTCAGTTGGTTCGACATAATTTTATGATATCACCCCTAATTAATTATTATGAGTCATCTAAGTATTAAAAATTAAAATTAAAAAACTATTATAAAGTCATCTAAGTTTTACAAAATTAATAATATTTAATGGTAAATTAACTTGACGTCTTATATGAGATCCACTTAATTTTTTGCAAAGTACTTTTTGTATTAACTTTGTTATATTACTTCTAATTAGTTATTATAATTCATTCAATACATATCTACTTCGCTACTTCAATCATGATTTTATTATATCACCTTTTATTAATTATTATGGTTATCTAAGCATTGTGACACTTAAATTAAAATAAAATAAAAAATATTATAAATTAAAATAATAAAAGAAAATTATTTAAAAATATAATTTACTATAAATGCCAGAAAATTTTGGACGGAGAGAGTATAATAAAAAGTACTACAAATTATAATAGTTAACATTTTAAAATATCTTAAAAAATGTTAATTTTCCAAATATTTCTCAAAAATATGTAAAAAAAAAAATCATACATCACAATAATTAACAATAAAAATTTTAGAGGTTGATCTTCCTTCGTTGGCACAACTTCATTGGTCCTTTCCTTTTCCTTCCATTTTTCATCTATTTTAATTTGTTTGTCTTAATTTTTTTAATCTGTTATATATTTAAAAAAAATAAAATTTTTTTGGTAAATCATAATAATTAATAAATTAAAAATTTAGAACATATAAATATTTTGATGACTTTTAAAATTATATCATTATCACTTAAATTGAAATAGAAGAAAAAATATTATAGATCACAGTAATTAAAAACTTAAATTATTTATAAAATATAATTGACTATCAATATTTACATAAAATATATTATAAATTTACATAAAATTTATTATAAATTACATATATTATTTGAAATTTATATAAAATTTATTATAAATTACAATATTTTACAAATAAAAATATCTAAAACAAATTATTATATAATTTTAAAAATATGTAAAAATACTATAGATCATAATAATTAACAAATTTAATAGATATAAAATATTTGATTGACTTTTAAAATTATATCAGTGTCACTTAAATTAGAATAGTTAAAAATATAATTGAATATCAACGCCACAAAAGTTAGGACAAGGAGAGTAACATGTATTTTTTGAAAATCATATAAAAATTATTACAAATTACAATAGTTTACTGTTTAAAATATCTAAAAAAATAATTTGTTATATAGTTCAAAAAAAAAATACTTAAAAAGGTACTACAAATCATAACAATTAATAATTTAAAAAATTGTAAGGATATAAATTATTTGGTTGACTACAGAAATTATATCAGTGCTACTTAATTTAAAATTAAAAAAAAGTATCATAAATCTCAGTAATTTAAAATGTTAAGTTATTTTTAAAGTATAATTGACTATCGATGCTAAAAAAGTTTGAACTAGGAGAGTAAAATGCATTATTTAAAAATTGCATAAAAAGTATTATAAGTTACGATAGTTAACAATTTAGAATATTCGAAGCATAATAAAAATATGATTGATTATCTATATTTATTTATGTCACATAAATTGAGACTAAAAAACAACATACATCTGGTCTACTATATAGAAATGCGAAGGAAGGAATTACCAATGGCAATTCCGTTGTTAAGTTCAAATGCATGGGCAAATATTGAATACCAGTAAAATATCTACTGCCCTCGAGATTATTTTGAAACCCTCCTTTTCTTCTTCTGCTTTTGAAGTGTTCATGAAAGCTTTGGTATTCTCCCTGCAATTTAAGGCCAGTGTTTATCTTAAATTTTGGATTAATTCTCTTTTAATTCTCTTCAAATTGCCCAGTTTCATTGGCTAATTTCATTGTTGTTGTCGTTATTATCCATCTTGATTTCGTCATATCTTTTATATTTTATTCTATAACAGAAGATACAAAAAAGATTCATCAATACTTATACTTCTCTTATGCTACTCTAAAACCATCTAATTCAGCAAGACCAGTTACTTTGATTACGCTACACTTTCTTCTTCAAATTTTGTCCCAGATACAAGGGTTGAGCTAGAAGGGAGTGAAGGAACGACAAGGGCAAAACAGTTAATTCACACTAATAAGAATCCTCTGTTTCCACGGATCAAGAACAATCCACTTCTTTGAATAATCCGTCAAACAGAAAAAAAGCTCAAGTTTAGGTATTTCTCTTATTCTCTCTGTATAGATAAAGCCGGAGATCAATTGCCGTAACGCCGCCTACATTGAATCGACATGGGAAGAAGTAAATTTCTTCCCCTTAATCCCCAAATTTCTCATTTTAATTTGCATTATAATTGTATTATTACCTTAGATCTGGAAAAAAAATTGCTCTTAAGCATATCTCTTAGCATTTCTGATATAATAACATATAATATGATTGAATTATTGTACAACGTTTAATTTTTTCATCATTGTTTAACATAGTGTTTGCTAATTTTATTTTATTGCATGGAAGATAAATATTGTTTTCTGCCTTTTTTTTTTTTTTAAAAAAAATTGTTTAGGTTAGAATTTTTGGTGTAAAGCCTTAGGACTAGGGGTCATTTGATATATTATCTCATCTTGGGAAAAAGATGGAATAGCTAATATCAGAATAACTAATATTTGCATTACTAATAATTGTGTAGTTCTAACTAGCTACCAAATCCCTAAATGTGCAGTTGTTATGTGAACACGACGTAAATTTTCTCCTGCCCCCAGTTATATGTTCAAACATGTTTTAGTACGGGCATTCAATTTGAACTAAAAAAATAATGTCTTCAACCAGAAACTATTTGTCTCATTTATTATGTTCTTATGTATTGATTTTAATGACTCGGTATAACTAAAAGTGTTAAATTTCCTATTGTGTGCCTACTTGAGTGTTTGTCAATGCATCCAGCATCGTGTATGATAATAGAGAAATGTTATATATAGACATGCGCACCAAACTTAAGAGCCCTGACTGTAAGCATGGGGTTCAACCTATGTACTACAGATATAGATTTTCAGGATGCACAATAAGGTTACAATGGAAAGATCTGCTGGAACTATAGTTGTTTACATTAGTTAGAAATCAAGTTTGAAAGATAAATTTGCTTTCGCTGGCTTAACAAGTTAAATCCATGCTAACAGATTTGAGAATGAGCTTGTTGTTGCTGTTACAAAAGGAGAACCTGCTGAGGTGTTGTCTGGATATGGTTCTAAGTAAGCTCTCACTTTTTTCTTAAACTCTGTTTCCTGGGAGGAACTATAGAGAAGGTGAAACACCCATTTATCTTAAAAGATACTTTTGAATATTTCTTATGTGCATTTAAATTTTGATAGTTGTTTGCAGCTAATGTTTGTTTTACTACTAAAATATTGTATATTAATCTTGTGCTAGCAAAAATAAAATCTTTTCTTACTTAGAATTGATGTATTTACATTTGGATAATTACTATGAGCTTGCAATTAAATAAATTCATTTACTGTTTATCTTCTTGCAATTTAAACCTTTTATTTTGCAACTTACAACATTTAATGCAGGCAAGGTCAAATACACGTCTGTGAAGATGCAGACTACTTGCACTTGAACAGAAAGACACTATGAAGCTGTAAGTATTGTTCTATGAGCCAAGGAGCAGTTCATGTTTGACATGTTTGCTTCTTGACATTATTTAAAGTAAATTTATGGACAAATTTTGTATTTCAGAATTATATCAACTATGTGTAACCAACTTATATGTGCCCTTTAGAGCTAGAAGTAAAGATTTCATTAATAAATTTTAATCTTGGACGTGATGTCTGATCATCAAATGCTCATTTTACAGCTTCAGGAAAGGATGGTAGTTGCAGATGCTGAATTTGTAGTTGGATCACAGTTGCTAGCTTACTTGTAAATTGTAACTAGATTCATGAACATACTGCTTGTTTCTAATGCAAAACCAAAGAATTCATCACCTTTTAACCAACATAGAAAATAACCTGAACCGGCCCGTGAAATTTAGCTGGGTTGTGGGCTGGTCTGGGCCGAGTTGTGGTTAGGTGGGCCGGGTCTGGGTTCAACAGTAAATTTTTTAAAAACAACCCTGAACCGGTCCACTTAGCCCAACCCGGCCTAACCCACCTAAATCCGGTTAAAATTCCGGCCAAAACCGGTAAAAAATAAAAAAAAATGTTTTTTTCAATATACGCTATATATACCCTCCTATATACATTTTAAATACGTTAAACAATATATATACACTATATATATAGTATATACTACATTAGAATTTAAAAAGTATATACACATATACACAATTACACAAGTAATCGTGTATACGACTATACGTTAGTTAAATATATATGTTACTCTAAATAAAACATATAATACAAGATATATACTGCAATATAATGATATATATAATAATTTATAAAATATATACACATGTATACATTAAATATATACATCTATAGAAGATATATACACATATATACGTACCATTCAATATATACGTACTACTTTAAAGAAAATATACTACAATATATATATACAACAATATATACACACACTATATATATAGTTATGCACTAATTTATAAAACATATACACATGTATACGTTAATTATATACGTCAATAGAAGATATATACAGATATATACGTACCATTCAATATATACGTACTACTTTAAAGAAACTATACTACAATATATATATACTACAATATATACACACACTACATATATAGTTGTACACTAATTTTTAAAACATATACACATGTATACGTTAAATATATACCTCAATAGAAGATAAATACACATATATACGTACCATTCAATATATACGTACTACTTTAAAGAAAATATTCTACAATATATACACACACTATATATATAGTTATACACTAATTTATAAAACATATATACATGTATACGTTAAATATATATGTCAATAGAAGATATATACACATATATACGTACCATTCAATATATACTTACTACTTTAAATAAAATATACTACAATAAATATATATACTACACTATA
>NC_061113.1:131750532-131751568 GCF_002878395.1 Capsicum annuum | reverse complement strand
CTACTTTAAATAAAATAAACTACAATATATATATACTACAATATATACACACACTATATATATAGTTATACACTAATTTATAAAACATATACACATGTATACGTTAATTATATACGTCAATAGAAGATATATACAGATATATACGTACCATTCAATATATACGTACTACTTTAAAGAAAATATACTACAATATATACACACACTACATATATAGTTGTACACTAATTTTTAAAACATATACACATGTATACGTTAAATATATACGTCAATAGAAGATAAATACACATATATACGTACCATTCAATATATACGTACTACTTTAAAGAAAATATTCTACAATATATACACACACTATATATATAGTTATACACTAATTTATAAAACATATATACATGTATACATTAAATATATATGTCAATAGAAGATATATACACATATATACGTACCATTCAATATATACTTACTACTTTAAATAAAATATACTACAATAAATATATATACTACACTATACACACACACACTATATATAGTTATACACTAATTTATAAAATATATACACATGTATAAGTTAAATATATACGTCAATAGAAGATACATACACATATATACTTACCATTCAATATATACGTATTACTTTAACTAAAATGTACTATAATATATATATACTACAATAGATACATACACTATATATATAGTTATACACTAATTTATAAAACATATACACATATACACGTCAATAGAAGATATATACACATATATACGTACCATTCAATCTATACGTACTACTTTAAATAAAATATACTACAATATATACACACACACTATATATTTAGTTATACACTAATTTATAAAACATATACACATGTATACGTTAAATATATATGTCTATAGAAGATATATACTCATATATACGTACCATTCAATATATACGTACTACTTTAAATAAAATGTACTATAATATATATATGCTACAATATACACACACACACTATATATAGTTATACACTAATTTATAAAACATATACACATGTAAACG
>NC_061113.1:131748329-131750432 GCF_002878395.1 Capsicum annuum | reverse complement strand
ATATATACGTACCATTCAATATATACGTACTACTTTAAATAAAATGTACTATAATATATATATGCTACAATATACACACACACACTATATATAGTTATACACTAATTTATAAAACATATACACATGTATACATTAAATATATACGTCTATAGAAGATATATACACATATATACATACCATTCAATATATACGTTCTACTTTAAATAAAATATACTACAATATATATATATATATATATATATATATATATATATATACTACAATATATACACACACTATACATATAGTTATACACTAATTTATTAAACATATACACTTGTATACGTTAAATATATTCGTCAATAGAAGATATATACGCATATATACGTACCATTCAATATATACGTACTACTTTAAATAAAATATACTACAATATACACACTATATATATAGTTATACACTAATTTATAAAACATATACACGTGTATACGTTAAATATATACGCCTATAGAAGATATATACACATATATACGTACCATTCAATATATACTTACTATTTTAAATAAAAAATACTACAATATATATATACTACAATATACACACACACACACTATATATAGTTATAAACTAATTTATAAAACATATACATATGTATACGTTAAATATATACTATTTTAGAAAATATATACACATATATACACTATTTTAAAAAAAAACATATTCTACTTAATATAATAAATTAATAATAGTATAATACTTAATAGTAAATTAATAATAGATTAAAACTAAGTTTTTTATTTAAATTAGAAATTCAATTTAAATCATTAAATGGAAAAATTACAAAGTAAGGACTAAGGAATGAATGAATGTTGAATTTTATTTATTGCAAAATGATCCAAAATTTATAATTTACATGAATGAAAAATCTACAAATTTTGCATCATTTTCTCTAACTCATTCATGTTAATATTAACTGAAACTTGCATATGATAGTCAAAGTCAACACGGGAAAAACCATGCATTGGACTTGGTTCTGCTGAGTTCTCCCGTGAAGTCATAATTTCTTTAAGTCTCTGCTCGTCGTTCGGCTCCGCTTCTATTCCTTGATTTCTTCGTTCGGCTCTAATCCAATCTCTAAGGCAAACGAGAACATTCATTGCATTGCTTCCCAATGAATGTCGGTTGTCTCCAAGTTGCTGTCGTCCTTGACTAAAAACTCTCTCCGATGCAACGGTTGACATTGGAACATTCAAGATATCTCTAGCTAATCTTGAAAGCACAGGATATTATGTTTCATTACTCCTCCACCAATCCAACATGTTGATCCATCGTCTGCGATCCTCTAGTGGCGACCGAAGATAATACTTAAGCTCTTCCCGATAAGTTGATGTGTAAGCTCCCTCCTCGACACTGTTCCAACAATTTAAATCATAAAAGTGATCAGAAAAATTACTATGTGCCGACTTTTTAGAAGATGATGACTTCTCGAGAGGATGAGGAGCGACAGTTGGAGTGATATTTGTAGGTATGGCTAAATCAACTAAATTAGCATTGTGATTATATAATTTATATATGTATTCATTTGCATCACCTATAGCCGTCCACAAATCAGGTTGTACTTATTGAGAATCATTGTTAGTATTTATTTCTAAATTAGTATAAATAATAGTACTAAAGTGGAACATAGTATTATATTTCATGCACGGATTAAGTGTAGCACCAACCAAGTAAATAGGGGAAATCGATAAAAAATATTTTTTAAATTTAGCAAACATGACACCAACAACATCTTTGTAACCTTCTTTATTTTTATATTCTTTGAGTAAAGCAGAAATATCAGCTATATATGCCAAAATATTACAAACAGTAAGATAATAAGCACCGAAAAATTCAACCATAGCTATATAAATTTTTTTCAAAAACTTAACAAGATCATTAATTACAACCCAATCAGAATCATGTAATATGCAATCAACAGAATCAGCAAACGAACCACAATATTGGTTAAAAGATAGTGTAATAGGAACTCTATATTTATAACAAGTTTTTAAAAAATCATACATAGCATTACATCTAATTTCACATTCTTCAGGCATTAATATCGGTGCAAATCCATTTTGTTCA
>NC_061113.1:131646300-131748229 GCF_002878395.1 Capsicum annuum | reverse complement strand
GCACCAACAGCATCTTTGTAACCTTCTTTATTTTTATATTCTTTGAGTAAAGCAGAAATATCAGCTATATATGCCAAAATATTACAAACAGTAAGATAATAAGCACCGAAAAATTCAACCATAGCTATATAAATTTTTTTCAAAAACTTAACAAGATCATTAATTACAACTCAATCAGAATCATGTAATATGCAATCAACAGAATCAGCAAACGAACCACAATATTGGTTAAAAGATAGTGTAATAGGAACTCTATATTTATAACAAGTTTTTAAAAAATCATACATAGCATTACATCTAGTTTCACATTCTTCAGGCATTAATATCGGTGCAAATCCATTTTGTTCACATTTAAGTTTAAAATCTCTAATTCTACTTCTACAATTATTTTCTTGAATAAAACCAACGACAAACCGAATTTTTTCAATATAAAACTCAAAAAACTCAAGACCATCTCTGACAATTAAATTATATATATGACATGCACACTTAATATGAAAAATTTTAGATAACAGCGGAGATAACTTAGATTTTAATTTTGTTATAGCAGCCTTGTTGTTAGAAACATTATCAAAAGCAATACATAAGATTTTATTTTTGATACCATAACATTCTGCAACTTTAGCAATTGAATCAGCAATAAAATCTCCAGTATGTTTACGATCTTCATCATATAAAAAAGCAAGAATATGTTTTTTCTTAATAAAACTACTATCTATCCAATGACAAGTAATAGTTAAATAATCATTTTTATTTACAGCACGCACAAGATCAGAAGTTAGGGATATTCTACATTGAATATTTTTTAACAATGTTGATAAATAAAAATAATATTGTGAATGAAGTCTAAAAATATCGGTCCGACAAGTACTTCTAGGAATACCATTAAACAAAGGATTATAAATTGCTTGAATGTAATGAATAAAGGCATCAGAAGAAGGAAAACTAAAAGGCAAACAACCCACAGCTACCATTTTAGCTATTTATTCCCGGTCCCTCAATTTATTATACTTCTTCATTACCTGACCGGTTGCTGGGTCCATTCTAGTTTGTGTTGGCTCACTAACATTCGTACCACCTCGTGAAATATTTAACTCTCTTTCGTGAGCATCACCTATATGTCTCATTAACGTACCCATACCCCCTTGCTTGCCTTCGCTTTTATGCTTATATATTTGTTGACAAATATTGCATTGCACCTCAGTATCTGATATACGTTCAAAAAAATGTCATGCAATACTAATTGTTTTATGTGCTCTTGGGGTACGGGGAGGTAGATTAACCGATTCAGATCTAACGTTAGCATTTCCTACTGTGGGTATCTCACCAATATTTTCATCATCTTCGTCTAAATTAACCGCATCTACTTCATTTTCTTCTTCTATATCGTAATTTTCCCGAGCTTCTACATAATCCATATCGTGGGCACCAACACCTAAAGGTACGCCTACTTTTTCCTCAAAAGGTTGATTAAGCGGTGCCGGAGGCACATAGTTATATCTACTACTTGAAGTACCTTTACCACTAGTAATTTGCTTTTTACTACCACTACCGCTTTCGGAACAAAAAATTTTAACACCTTTAGTAGCGAGGTTTCTTAATTTATCCATAATATAAATTAAACTAAAAAAATTCAAAATACACAAATATAATAAAATTAAATATTCATCAATTAATACACTAAATAAAAATTAAACGTAAGAGATGGAAAGACAATACCAAATTTTGGAAGTATCCAAAGATTGCGACTTTAGAAACTTCCATTCATACTTTGTAATCGCCAAATTAAAAACTTAAAGTGAGCACTTTAGAAAATTAAATATATAGAATGTTTGAGAATTGAGAATTGAGATTTGAGAGAGAATGAGAATTGAGAGAATGAAAAATTGTGTGAAAAATGATTTGAAAGTGTAGGGTATTTATAGGAATTTTTTTGGGGTTAAAAAATAATTTTAAAAGTATTTTTTTTTAATAATAAATGCCAAACTAGCCATTTGAACCCAAAACGGCTATATAGATGTTGGGCCAATGACTATTTTGGGCCCAACAGACCAAATTCCATTTTTTTTTTTTAAATCCGGGCCGGTTAACCGGCGGGCCTGGATCAGCCTTAGTCCGGGCCGAGTTAATCAGGCCCAATCAAAAAAATAAACCGGTCTAAGACTCGATACCCTACAGCCCATGGGTTGACTTGGGTCGGGTCCAACAGGGCCAATTTTCTTAAACGAGCTGGTTTGGGCCGGGTCAACCCGCCCCGTTTAACATGCTTAATTTTAGCACACAACTTTTATATATCATTATCCACGAAATCTTTTATCATATTAGCATGTAGTATTTTAGTTTATTCATTCTAATATTCTCCTCCTACTTTAGCAAGTTCTTTTTTACTTTATGTAAAGAGAAGTGATATATCATTTATTTTCTTTATAATGAGAAGGTATTTGTTATTTTTAGGAGATCTAATTTCATAATTGACAACTATCGACACTTTTATCGCAAAAGGGTAATATTTTTAGCAAATAAATTAAGGAAAAAATAATGATCTACAAACAACCTGCCGTAAACACATTTAAGAAGGTGAATTCTAAAGATATAGGATCCACCCGCAATGTGTAACATTTGATTATCATTTTACCCTTATACTAAATCAAAATATTATAAAATGTCCAATTAACTAAATATTAGGGTAAATAACATAAATTCCAAATTTTAGCTAGTTTATTACATTTTATCCCTAATTTGTTATTTAGTTTTTCTCTTTCTCGAATTTTAAATGTTCATATAAATTCCTCCACATTATTAACATTATAACTGTTGGGTTCAATAGGATGTGTGAATGGAAAAAGAAGGGAATTCTTGAAGGGAAAGTGAGGGCGCACTTAAATAAAAAGTGTATTCACTAAAGGAAAGTATGCTTCTCCTACATTGGTGGGAGAAAACAACTTTATTTTATTTTATTAAGAAACACTCCTTCAAGTAGATAGTGAGGTAAGAATCAAGAGGTACTTCGCGTTGTCGTCGTTGCTCGCTTGGCTCGGCTTCGGATCGATCGATGAGATTAATTTTTTAGACAAAGTTAATTTGAAACTTGAAAAAATCAAGTGAAATTTTTTAATCCGAAAATCCAATAAAAATTATTTTCTCCATGAACATACATGCAAAAACGTAACTCGCAAGGGATGCAACCCTTAGAGAAAATGACACACTGCTTTAGAAAAGGGGTGACTGTTCGATCGGATGTAACTGTTCAGAAAAGACACATTATTTCAAAACAGACAGATATGACTATTTTAAAGTGATACACCTTTTCGATGAACCATTGCTTCCTTTTCGAAGGGGCACTTGATGGCTATAAATGCCTGCACTTTTTTCTCAGGTAGTACAAAATTTTCAGATTGGAAAAAACATTCTTCTACTTCTAAAAACTCTTTGTGATCGTCTGTCATTGAGTGTGTTCGAAGAATCAAAAGGTTTGAGGCACCGTTACATTTTAATTATGAGCCATTTTATCCTAGGAGGAAAAATTCCGCAACCTCGGGTACTTGAGAGAAATTAATTCCTTAAGAACACTCCATGAAATTGAAGGACTTGGCTCTACTTCTATATCATCTTGTTTCTTTTAAATAACGTACTTCTTTGATAGTTCTTGTTGAACTTGTGTTGAAAGTGTTAACACTTCATAGGTGTTCTTGAAATAGTCATGAACTTGTGTTGAAGTGTTTGCGCAAACATACAGATTGTGTACCCATAAACAACAATCTTAAGGAATTAAATTTCGTAATCTGTATTGTTTGTTTTCTGGAGATTAAAGCTTTATGCTTTCTACTCTATTTGAACTTAACAAGTTATTTGAAGAAATAAAAATTTCATCACAAGTTAAAGGTCATTCAGTTAACGATTGGAAGACATAAATCTTCATCTTTAAACTTGAAACAAGTGTTGTTTAAAGTTGATACAAACTTGTAATTAGTATCTTGATATACTAAAGTTGACTGTCTTTTTGTGACAGGAAAGATAACTACTGATGGTCAAGTAATTGATGATGTGACAAGAGTGGCAGCAACGAATATTGGTACAACCAGTCGCACAACTGTGCCACCCTCTATGGCACTAGCGGAAAAGCCCAAAAAAGTTTCTAGAAAAGATTTTAAGCGGTGGCAACAACTTTGTGTCTTCAAAGATTCATATCTGAAGATGCTCCAGAATTGCCCGAAGAAACTCCGGACAATGAGCGGTTCGTCATAGTATAGGTATGGAAATATTTTTATTTCCTATGTAAGAATTATATCCTAAGTGGTCTCTAAGATAATTTATACAATGTTTACAGTGGAATGAAGACATCAAAAGAGTTGGGGACTGCGCTGGAAAAGAAATATATAATTGAGGATGCTGGAACTAAGAAGTTCTTTGTTGCAAATTTCCTTGAATACAAAATGATTAACAGTAAGACTGTGTATCTCAAGTATAGAAATTGCAAGTTTTCATCCACGATCTCCTTGTTGAAGGTATGAATATAGTGAATACCTTATTTGAACATTTGAAAATATTCCTAATGTTCAAATGAACTTTATTGTAGGTTTGGTTATGAACGAGGCCTTTCAAGTTGCTGCGATAATAGAGAAGTTGTCACCCTTGTGGAAGAACTTCAAAATTACTTGAAACGCAAAAGAAAGAAGATGACAGTCGAAGACCTTATTGTGAGGTTCCGCATTGAGAAAGACAACAAAGCCGCAGAGAGGACGTCAAAAGAAAATTATTTAATGAGTGGAGCTAACATTGTAGAAGACGACACCAACAACTCAAAGAAGCGAAAGAAAGTTGGACAGCAAAGCAATCAGCCTAAGAATAAATTCAAGGGAAAATACTTTAATTGTGGCAAGATTGACTACAAGTCAACAGATTTTTATGCCCCAAAGAAAGGAAAAAGGAAAGACCAAGCGAATATGGCAGAATGCAAAAATGAAATGGACGATCTATGTGCCATGCTTTCTGAATAAAACTTGATGAGAAATCCTCGAGAATGGTGGATGGATTCTGGTGCCACCCGCCACGTTTGTGTCAATAAAGAGTTGTTTACTGCATTTGCTCCAGCTCAAGGCAAAGAGAAGATCTATATGACAAATCCACAACTATAAACGTTGAAGGGACGGGAAACGTCTGCTTGAAAATAATGTTAGGCGTGTTGAATCTCAACAATGTCCTTTATGTACCAGAGTTAATAAAGAACTTGATTTTTGTATCACTTCTTGACAAAAATAGATTTAAATGTGTATCTGTTTCAGGCAAGATTGTACTTAGGAAAGGGGAAGTGTACGTAGGAAAAGGCTACTTCACTAAGGGCCTATTTAAAATGAATGTAGTAACAGTTAAAATCAATAAAAGTTTCGTTTCTTCTTACTTTCTTGAGTCTAATGAATTGTGGCATTAACGATTAGGACATGACAATCACAAAACTTTGCGAAAACTGATTAACTTAAAAGTTTTGCCAAACTTTGAGTGCAATAAATCAAAATGTCAAATGTGTGTGGAATCAAAGTATGTTAAGCATCCGTATATGTCCATTTAGAGAAATTTCAATCCATTAGACTTAATCTACACTGATATTTGTGATATGAAGTCAACACCATCTCGTGGTGGGAAAAAATATTTTATAACTTTTATTGACGATTGTACTAGATACTGTTATGTCTATTTGCTAAACAGTAAGGATGAAGCAATAGATGCGTTTATCCAATATAAAACAAAAGTTGAAAATCAGTTAGAGAAAAAGATCAAAATGATAAGAAGTGATAGGGATGGAGAATATGAATCTCCTTTTGTGGAAATATGTGTAAAGAATGGAATTGTTCATCAAACTACTGCCCCATATTCACCTCAATCTAATGGAATTACGAAATAAAAAAATTAAACCTTAAAGGAAATGATGAATGTCTTGCTTATATGATCAGATTTACTTCAAAACTTGGGGGGAAGGGGGGAAGCTATTCTTACAGCTAACTGAATACTCAATAGAGTGCCCCATAGTAAGACAATCAATTTCATAAGAAAAATGGAAAGGAAGAAAACCCAACATGAAATATTTCTAAGTGTAGGGCTGTCTAGCGAAAGTCCAAGTTCCTATTCCTGAAAGAGTGAAGATAGAACCTAAAACAGTAGATTACGTGTTCATAGGATATACTAAAAGTAGTAAAGCATGTCGATTTTTTATTCATAAATCTGAACATCCAAATATCAATAAAAATATGGTAATTGAATTAGATAATGTTGAGTCCTTTGAATACATCTATCCATATAACACTAGACATGAACAGTCTAGTGGAGAGTCTAAATGACTTCGAGATGAACTAAGAGAGAATGTACATGATGATGGGAATCCAAAATGTATCACACGTCAAAGAACGTAAAGTTTATTTGGATCGGATTTTGTAATATTTCTCTTAGAAAATGAGCCTTAAATATTTAAAGAAGAGATGTCGTCGTCAGACTCATCCTTTTGAAAAGAGGCAGTCAATAGTAAGATTGATTCAATCTTGAGCAAAAATACTTGGGAGTTGGTTGATCTTCCTCCAGTAAATAAACCTCTAGGTTCTAAATGGATATTCAAATGAAAAATAAAAATGGATGGTACTATTGATAAATCTAAGGCAAGACTTGTAGTAAAAGGCTTCAAATAGAAGGAAGGCCTTGATACTTTGATACATACTCGCCTGTAACAAGGATAACGTTAATTCGGATGTTAATTGCCTTAGCGACGGTACATGGTCTTGAAATCCATCAAATTAATGTGAAAACAACATTCCTAAATAAAGAATTGGAGAAAGAAATTTACATGGAACATCTCGAGGGTTTTGTGATTCCTGATAAAGAAAAGAAGGTGTGTAAATTTGTTAAGTCATTTTATAGACTAAAACAAGCACCTAAACAGTGGCATTCGAAGTTTGACAAGACCATGTTAGCAAACGGGTTTAAGATAAACGAATGAGATAAATGTGTTTACATTAAAGACACAATAAATCACAAGGTCGTTATTTGTTTGTATGTGGATGATATGTTGATCATCGCTAGAGACATTTATGACATAAATGTTATGAAATGAATGCTTGAGAGAAAGTTTGATATGAAATATCTTGGAGTTGCCGATGTGATCTTAGGAATAAGAATCCATAAAACTCCACAAGGGTTGGCGTTGTCACAGTCTCATTACATCAAAAAGGTACTTGACAGGTTCAAGTATTTGGAATTTAGTATTGCCATAACTCCATTAGACGTGACCTTTGCACTTCAAAAGAATGAAGGTGAAAGTAACTCACAGTTAGACAATGCAAGAGTGTTGGGATGTTTAATGCATACATGAACTGTACACGTCCAGACATAGCATGTGCTAGTAGTAAATTGAGCCGGTACACAAGTAATACCGATAAAACTCATTAGATGGCAATAAAAGAAGTTTTGGGGTATCTTAAATACACTCAAGACTATGCTTTGCATTATAATAAATATCCAGCGGTAATTGAAGGATATAGTAATGTAAATTGGATCACCGTATCAAATAACGTAAAATTCACAAGTGGATATATGTTTACTATAGTTGGACGAGCAGTCTTTTGGCAATCGTCCAAATAGACATGTATTGCTCACTCTATAATGGAATCTGAATTTATCGCATTAGATAAAGCCGATGAAGAAACTAAATGGCTCCAGCATTTCTTTAAAGATATTCCTTATTATCTCAAACCATTGGCACTAGTATGGATACACTGTGATAGCCAAGCGGCGAGAGGTAGGACAGAGAGCACGATACATAACGGTAAATCTTATCATATAAAATGGAGACATAATATCGTTAGAGAATTACTCTTTAGTGGAATTGTTACTATTGACTATGTGAAGTCAAAGGATAATGTATCGGATTTACTTACAAAAGGCCTATCTAGAGAGGGAGTTGAGAGAACATCAAAGGGAATGGGTTTACGACCTAGGACAAGTCAGCATGGCGATAACTCTACCTAGCAGACTGGAGATTCCAAGAGCTAGGTTTAAGGAGATCAAACAAAGTTGTTACTGACAGGTTCAACATTGTCAATATAGTCAACCCATTCTCATGATGTAGACAATATTTAGTAAACAAGGATAAGGCTTATGGTGTGAAGCCTATTAATGATTATCTAAATTTGGCAGATTTGATCAAATAGTTTAATCTATAGGATTGAACATTTAAAAATCACCTATGTAAGGGTGAAGTGGAAACCGCTTCAAGGAGAATGTTAGTAAAGGCCTATTCTCTAAGCTCTCATAAAACCAGGACGTGTTCATGGTTGAAACGAACAAAATCGTGAGAACCATAAATGATAAAAGGTTGGTTGGATGATATGTGTTGTCTAGGTGTACATTAAAGCTCGGTGATTCAAGGATATCAAATCTACTGATTGACTGAGTGCATCCGATGCATATTCACTACGAAAAGTTCAAAGGAAAATCCTCTTATCCAGATGCAATCAGTCTTTGCTAGCTGATTACATACTTGTCCATAAAGTTTTATAAAGAATAGTCATTCTCAATTTATGTGAAAGATTGTTGGGTTCAATAGGATGTGTGAATGGAAAATGGAGAGATTTTTTTAAGAGAAAGTGAGCCCACACTTAAAAGGAAAGTGTACTCACTAAAGAAAAGTATACTTCTCCCACACTGGTGGGAGAAAGTAGCTTTATTGTATTTTTATTAAGAAACACACCTTCAAGTGGATAGTGAGGCAAGAACCAAGAGGTGTCTCACACCGTCGTAGTCGTCGCTAGCTCGGCTCGGCTTCGGCTTCGACTTCGGATTTGGAAAATGATCGATGAGATTAATTTGTTAATTCAAAAATCCAACAAAAAATATTTTCTCCATGAACATACATGCAGAAATGCAGAAATGTAACTCAAAATAGGGGCGGATATACGCTAGCGAGTGTGAATTTTTGGGAACCCACACCCACTACCATAAGACATATAATTAAATGAGAAAAATTATCAAAAGGTGAGAACCCACAACAAACCTGATGGATGGCTCAGTGGTAGCAGGGAACCCATAGCTATGTATTTTTGGCACTTCAACGCGGGTTTAAATCTTCGTGGACGTGTTTTATTTTTTATCCTCTTTTCAACCCCTCTTTTTAGAAGGCTTTTCAGCCTATGCTTTTAAATAGGTAAGTTTTCCTTTTAACTCTTTTTAGCCCCTATTTTTAGAAGGCTTTTGAGCCTATGTTTTTAAAAAGGTAAAGTCAAAGACTTTTCCTTTTTTGATATATGTTTTTATGTTTTATTTTTCATTAATATTTGTTTATTTTTAAATTTTAAAATAAAATAAGAAATTGAGTTTTTTTAAGGTAAATCCTTTTCCTTTTTTGTTTCTAATAAACTACTCAGTTTTCTTTCCTTTTTTTTTTAGTTAAAACCTTTTTAAATGTTATAAATATTAAATCATACTGATAATCCAAACATAAAATTATTTTGCTCCTTAAGGCTAGAAACTTATTTTGAGTCATCTTCTAATTTTAAATTTTACGTAAGTACTTTTCTCCCACAATCTCTTATTTTATTTTTATTTTTCTCTTATTTTCTCGTATATTTATAATTATTTTTTTTAATGTGTTAAATTTGATAATTATTAATATTTTGTTGTAGCTTATTATTTGTTAGTTGTTACATTATTTTTTAAATTTAAATAGGTTTAAATTGTGAAGTTAGATCAAGATGATTATGAAATTTATCAAGCCTCAAATCACTTTTTTTTTGTTTAATTTTGCATTTTATTAATAATAATCATATAATGGACCAACCCATCTTACAACAAAACAACCTACCCCTATTTAACAAATTCGGCCCAACCCAAATACAAAAAATTAACAAGTAGAAAGAGTAGGGTTTCCAAAAACATTTTAGTTTCCTAATCCTCATCTCAACTCCACCGCCTTTTACACTAATACTTCCTTTCTCAAATCTGACCTTCTTTCTGCTGATGCTTTGGATGATCAAAATTGCAGCTCTTTCGGCTTGATTTCCTTTAGCCTTCAGCTTGTAAAAGTAAGTACTGAGTTCCCCTCGATTATTTACTCTTTGAATTTATCGTTCAGCTAAATAATGATATTCTCCTCTCTGTAGCTGTAATCTCCAATAGATGAGAGTATGAAAAGATTTTTGTGCAACTAAGAAAAATAAGAAAAATCTGGTTTGCTGAAATATGCTATAATAGCTGAGTAGACTACCCTCTTCTTGATTCCCTTCGTATTTTATGATCTGTTTAGATTAACTTCACCTTTTCTTGCTATTAATCCATAGATGTTGTAGATCTGATGAATTGCTTGGATCCACAAATATACAACTAATCGCCTTCATCTCAAGTTTATAAAGCTCCATCTGACCCCTCTACCCTTCCATGATGCTGAGAAATCTTTTTGTTGAATGGAATGGCTTATGAGTAGTACATGTAATTTTTTTTAATGCTGCCAACTTCTGTACATAAATTGCATGTAAACTCTTAAGCTTGATTATCCTCCTGTCCGTTTTCATTTAGCTTGTATGATCCTCATGTATGAACTTTGCCATTTGTCATTGTTTAATATGGCTTTTCCTCTTTAGATTCTCCTTGAGTAAGTTCTCCTTCACATACTAAAATTTTCGACAATGTCAATCTTTCTCAATCATCACATAAAGATAAAATATTAAATTTGGATTTTCTTGAATCTGATCCTGCTAAAATAAAATAAATTTCAGAATATCCTCCTAATCAACGTGATAGAGTAAGGAGATATTACATTTAAAAAGGGACCTACAGACCCGGTGAGCATTTTATTTTTTCAATAACAGATTGTGATGGAAAATCATGTCATTTAAATTCTGATTGGTTTGATACTTTGTATTCGGGATGGTTAGAATATAGTATTGAAAAAGATGCAGTTTTTTGCTTATGTTGTTACTTTTTTAAAAATGAGATTGGTGGATACGAAAAAAGAGTCGGTGATTCTTTTACTATAGAAGGCTTCAGAAGTTGTAAAGGGATTGAACGACTTAATAAGCATGTGGGTGATGTAAATAGTGTTCACAATCGATATTTAAAGATGATGCTTGATTTAAATAATCAAGCATAATCTATATTAGCTTCTTTTGACAAGTAATTTGAGAAAACTAAAAGTGAATATCGAGTTCGTCTGAAAGCTTCCATTGATATTGGAAGATATCTTTTGAAAGAAGGATTCATTTTTCGAGGTCATGAAGAGTGAAGCTTCTACAAAAAGAGGAAACTTTTTAGATCTTTTAAAATGGTACACGGATAGGAAGGAAGATGTGAAAGAATTTGTGTGAGAAAATATTCCACAAAATGATATCATGATTTGTCTAATTATTCAAAAAGACATTGTGAATTCTTGTGCTAAAGAAACGTTGAAAGCAATTGTTGAAGACTTAAACAGAGATTACTTTGGAATATTAGTTGATGAGTCTAAGAATGTCTCTCATAAAGAACAAATGACCCTTGTTCTGCGATATGCAAACAAAGAGGGTAAGCTTATTGAGCAATTTCTTAGTGTTATTCATGTTAAAGATACATCTGCACGGTCACTGAAAGATGCAATATGTTCTTTGCTTTTAGATCATAATTTGAGTTCTTCTCATATTCGGAGAAAAGGTTATGATAGAGCTAGTAACATGCAGAGAGAACTCAATGGTCTTAAAACTTTGATTATGAAAGATACTCCTTCGGTATATAGTGTACATTGCTTTGCTCATCAATTACAATTGACTCTTGTAGCTGTTGCAAAGAAGCATCACGAGGTAGATCAATTTTTTGATATGCTCACTAACGTTTTGAATGTTGTTGGAGGATCTTTTAAGCGCAGGGAGATGCTTAGAGATGATCAAATAAAAAAATTAAAAGAATTATTAATGCTCGGTGAAGTTTATACAAGAAGTGGATTGAATCAAGAACTTGGACTTTAAGGGTCGGTGAAGTTTATACAAGAAGTGGATTGAATCAAGAACTTGGACTTCAAAAGGCAGGAGATACTTGTTGGAGTTCTCATTTTAAAATAGTACGTAACTTTATTAAATTATTCTCCTCAATTATTCATGTACTAGGAGTTCTTGCTAAGGAGAGTTCAAATTACCAAGAGAAATCATTTGCAAAGAGTTTAGTAAATGACATAAGATCTTATGGGTTTGTGTATATGTTGCATTTGAAGTTAAAAGTGTTGGCAATTACACATGATGTGAATATGGCTTAGCAAAGAAAAGATCAATATATCGTTACTGCTATGAACCTTATTTGTTTCACAAAGAGACAATTACAATCTATGAGAGATTCTAAATGGGATTCTTTGGTAAATGATATTTCTTTGTTTTGTGCCAAACATGATATTGTGATTCCCGAAATAAATAAGAATTATGCTCTTGGAAAGTCAAAGCATAAGAGTTCAAGTACTACATATTCTCATCATTTGTGTGTTAAAAATTTTAATGTTGTTATTGATTTGTAACTTGCTGAGCTTAACAGTCATTTTGATGAAGTGAATACTAATCTACTTCTTGGTATGGCTAGTTTGAGTCTAGATAACTCTTTTATAAATTATGATAAAAATAGAATTATAAAATTTGCTACCTATTATCAGGATGAGTTTAGTGCTTCCATGCTTGAGGATCTTAGTTTTGAGCTTGATAATTATATTGACTATGTGCGACAAGAGAATAATGATTTCTCTAACTTGAAAAGATGTGGGGATCTTTCAGAGATATTGGTGAAAACAACTTTGCACTAGACTTGGAGACTTACTTATTTGCTTGTGAATTTGAGTTTGATATTACCTATGGCGACTGCAACTGTGGAAAGAGCTTTTACTTCGATGAAATTTATTAAGAATGACCTGCATAGCAGAATTGGTAATGAGTTTTTGAATGATTGTTTAGTTTGTTATATAGAGGATAAGGTATTTAAAACTATACCTAATGAAGCGATCATTGATCATTTTCTAAACATGACAAGTCGTCGAGTACAATTAGAATGATAATGTTTTTAAATATGTCGTGTTTAACGGGTTGTTGCTTTTAGATTATATATTAAAAACATTTGATTATTCATTTTTTTACAAATTATTTTTGCATATTAATTTATTTTATTAGGAATCCGCAAGTTTAAAATCCTGGATTCACCTCTGACTCGAAAGGGATGCAACCCTTCGAGGAAATGACATACTATTTTGAAAAGAGGGTGACTGTTTGATCGGATGTGACTATTCAAAAAAGACACACTATTTTGGAATGAACAAACATGACTGTTTCGAAGTGATACACTTTTACGATGAACCATTGCTTTCTTACCGAAGGGGCACTTGATGGCTATAAATACCTGCATTTTTTCCTCAGGTAGTATGGAATTTACAAACTGAAAAAAACACTCTTCTACTTCTAAAAACTCTTTGTGATCATCTGCCGTTGAGTGTGTTCGAATAATCAGAAGGTTTGAGGTACCACTACATTCTGATTGTGAGCCGTTTTATCTTGGGAGGAAAACTTCTGCAACCTCGGGTACTTGAGGGGAATTAATTCCTAAAGGACACTCCATGAAATCGGAGGACTTGACTCTACTTCTACTTCATCTTGTTTCTTTTAAATAACATACTTCTTTGATAGTTCTTGTTGAACTTGTGTTAAAAGTGTTAACACTTCATAGGTGTTTTTGAAACAATCTTAGAACTTGTGTGAGTGTTTGTACAAACATACATATTGCGTATCCATAAATAACAATAACATGTGTATATAAGTTAACCGTTTTAATGATATCTGAGGAAATGAATCAATCTAATAATTATCCAAGATTGTACCTTATTAATGTGTAATCAATGAATCCCTTAATTATGTGAATTTTCCAAAAAGTTTACTCCTAAATGAAAATTTACCAAGTAAATCACCTAAAAAAATTTAAAATCAAAGGAAAAACACCCTAATAAAATAAAGGGACATAAAAAATTTTAAAACAAAAAAAAAAGACTCGTATAAAAGAAAACATAGCAACAATAATGTATAAAATATATTCTTATACATAACATGCTTATGTATAATGTAAATATAGTGAAAACATAACTGCATAATGTATAAGGTAAATATATACATAAAAAGGTAATATGGAATGTATAACATAAGAAGTAGCATCAATAAATTGTATACTTATACATAACATGCCTATAAGGTGAAAAATAACTGTAGGGAAAAATTTGAAAAATGGGTCAAATCATATAAATTGCATAACACAGACAATCATTATACATAATCCTTACACATATAAGATGAGAATGCGTCAAGTCATATACATACCACTGACACCCCTTCTACATAACCCTTGCATGTATAAATAGCAGAAGGGTCAACCATATACATTGTGTATCAATGTATATGGAGTAGAAATTACAACAGATCTCCAAAAGAGGTGCGTCTTTATCCTTATACATAATATAGTTATGTATAACAATATATAAGAGTGCATAAAATTGAGAAAAAAATACAGATTAAAAAGCAAATCACAAAACCTTTGGAAGCTGAGGTCGTCCTAATATTGAGAATTAAGCACATACAACAAAAAGATCATAGATATATGAAGAAGATGATTGAAAAAATAAACAAACAGCTAGATATCTTAAAGTTGAAACCGTAAAGTTGAAAAAAAAAACCTCAAAATAAATTGAAGAAGATGATGAAGTTGATGAGATATTTTTTGTAATTTGAAATCTTGAAACCGTCAGATAATGCTAGCTTGATTTTAGACATATATTGTGGAGAATTAATCGATCTAAAAGAGACGTTTTGCTATGTATGAGGGTTTTGGAGAGAGAAAGTATATAAATAAAATATTTATAATTAGTTTTGTCAAATAAAATTTTATGTAATAATTGTAACTTAAGATGTATATTTATGTAAATTTTAATAAATATTAATTATTGTAAAAGTAATGTTATTCTTTACTTAGAAATTAGCAAAATTAAAGTAGGCTTTCCTCTTCGTAACTCTCAAAAGGTGAAAAGTTGATGGAGTGAATTGCATTCAATGATTTAGTATATACCACATTCACGTTAGCAATAATTGCATATAATGACCAACATGGGTTTTGTGGTATGGTGGATGAGGCTGCTTCACTCTTAACCAGAGGTCGAGGGTTCGACCTTGCATATGAAGAAAGCTCTGTTGGGAGCGCTGCCACCTTAATGGGCCCTGCAACGCGCGATCCAGATTAGTCGGGGCTCCAATGCGGCCACCCGACACCAAATGGGAAACCAAAAAGAAAAAAATATATAAATGCAGTGGGGAAGCTAGAAATTTGGCGAAGAATGTGTAAATTTTATTCTCAACTATATTAAAGATGTGCAAAATTAAATGTAAACTCATAATGGTTAATATTTAACCTATATTTACAACATAACTTTCCAGTGACGAGTGTGCCGTCTGACCACCCTTTGCTGAAGGTGGATCCGCCCCTGTATAAACATAAAACAAAATACTTCATCCGCTAATCTTTACTTGTCCACTTTTCTATCTTGAAATCTCTAATAATACTTGTGCAGTCAATAAAATCAATGGATAATTTACTTATTTTTACCCATTTTTCTCTTAGCATTAAATACGATTTGTTATCTAATGCATTTTTCAAAACAATAAATTTATTATATTCAAGGGGTAATATGATAAAATTACCAGCCCCCTATCATTTATTGCCTTTTAATTGGTGTGAAAATAGAAAAGTGTACAAATAAAGATGGTTGGAGGAGTGGTTCATAATAAGTACATGGATGGAATGATCTTTCAATAAATTACTCAATTAATGAAGAAACCTATCGTTCAATAAATTAACGAGAAAACACATTCAAGTACATGGATGGAATGATCATCGTATTTGGATGCAATGAATAACTTTACGTAAGTTATACGTTCTTGATCAATTTTTTATTTGATTTGCAAGTAAAGACTGTTTTACAGAAATTGAGATGATACAATAACTGAATCTCTAATAAACATAAGTCTTTTGTCCAGGAACAAAATATAAGACTTTAAGCTTTCTGACTGCATTCATGGCAACGGATGGAGGAGACAAGGAAACTTATGATCATATACACCAAAAATGAGAAAAAAGAAAAAAGAAGAAAAGCCAAGAAGAAGAGATGCACTATGGATCTTGTCAGTTGATGACCCATTGAAAGTTTGTTATTCTTTTGATTTACGGGGAAAACTTTATCGGGGAACTTGTGAAATACAAACGTATATAATAATTTAGGGGTGTCAAATGGGTGGGTTGAGTTGAGATTTAAAATATTAGAATTGGATATCGGATTGGGTCATGACCCGCTCAAATTCACTTTGGATTGAAATAGATTGGGTTGAAATGGATCAAAATCAGGTTGAGTCTTGATCCGCCCAATTTAACCCGCTTAATCTAAAAAATATTAACATATTAATATTTACGTCTTGTAATGAAAATAAATTTGAATGAATTTAAAAAGTTGGGTGGGTGGGATAAGAATATTTTTAAAAAAATTTAATCTTTTAAAAAATAAAATTGATTTTTTAGGGAGGGGTGTGGGGTAAGGGGTCGGGGGTAGGAGGGGTGGGTTTTAGGATGGAGGTTGAGGTAAAAAAAAAATTAAAAGAAATTTATTTTTTAAAAAAAAATAAATATTTTTTTCTTAAAAAAAAAAATTTGGGAGCGAGCAGGGGTGTAGGGGTGTGGGTGTGGTGGGTAGGGGTTAGGAAAGGATGGGGATTGAGGTAAGAGTTTAAAAAAAAAAGTTAAATTTATTTTTTTTTTTAAAAAAAAATATACGTTTTTTTTTTTAGGGGATATATCGTATAGGGGAGGAGGCTGTGAGGGTGTAGGGAGTAGGGAGAGATGGGGTTAGGGTAAGATTATTTTTATTTCTTAAAAAAAAAAATATTTCTTAAAAAACTTGGGTTTTCAATATTACAAAAAATCTCAACTCCCTAAATATATTACAAAAATTCCAACATATACACAGAAAGTTATATATATGTTGGTTATGTTATGTATATTAATAGGGAGAGAGAATAAAATAATTAAAAAAGTGAAAGAGAGTATAATTACTTCCAAAAGAGTTGGTATATATGTTATTTATACAATAATTTATTTAAGTTAGGTGGGGTGGGGTAGGGTAAGTTGGCTTATGGTGGGGTTGGGCTAATGTGGGGTGACGCGAGGTTGCTGATTTTGAGAATGGGAGGACACATTGTCACTTTTTTTTCCTACTTTCATTAAGAAAATAATTTTTTTACTAAACGGGTTAAAGTAGAGATTGATTGGGCTCATTTAAACCTAATTTGAAAATGGGTTGAGACTTAATGGATTGAGATTACCCAATAGCAAATTATCTTGAACCCAACCCATTAAATTTTAAACGAATTGGACGAGTCAACTCAATTTGGGTTCATTTTGACAAACCTAGTATATATATAATTTAAAAATTGAAAACTTATGATGTATCATTCATTTTCTTTTTAAGGGGAATGAAGATTGACTTGATTTATGAATAAAGCATTCGGTTGGTCATGAACTCATGATGTGATCGAAAGCTGTATTACTTTGATTTTCAGTTTTCATATATAACTATTACAATTTTCATGGGGTAAATACTTTTATTTTAGATTAAACACATCGATAGATCCCTCAAGTTGGCACGATACTTCACTTTGACATTTAAAATAGACATTTATTTTAAGCACCTAAAGTAGCCAAAAATTTTGGCACTTTGACACCTTATCAGTTCATGCCAAAGTGACGTTATCTTTCTCTCTATATATATATTCAAGCTTGTATTTACTTCTAAACTAAAATACTACATCATTAAAGTAACATCAAATTTATAAGTTTATGATTTCAAATTACGTTTTAGTATATTTTGATGATGACAGTTTGGAACTTTAGTTGGATCATCGGGTTCAAAAAAAACACCCCTATTTTTTACTTTGAGAGTAAAAATTCTTAAGCAGGCCAATTTTTCTGAAACTAACAGTAAGTATCAGCATAAATATTAACAAATCATTTAATCAAACAAAATAAACATCCAATATGATTCTGAAAACACATAAATTTTACTGATTATTTATGAAATTAGTAAAACTTTCAATTATCGTCCAAAGCTCTAAAACAACAAAAAGTTGTATTGTAAGTGGCAAGTGGTCTGGCTGACAGTATCTGAGATTCAGCAAACTCTGATTAAAAAAAAATACTAGAGCATACATATAATAAAGAATTTGACTATTCAATCCAAGCCTCACATATTGATTCTACACACGACTCTCTAAGTAATGGTATTGTTATTCATTACTATTAAACTTCCTTCCAATTAATCTGGGAATTCTTCCTATATATACTCAGAAGAACATGGTCTTCAGGACCAACAGAAGAATCACCACAGACGTCACAAACAACTCTGCCATGAATTTCTCCAGTCCAACCTCTTACTTGTAGGGTAAAATTTGTAATTACACGCAGGTAAACTACCAGCAATAATAACTTCCTCCGAGGCTCCATTTTTTTCTCGTCTAAAAAAAGGAAGAAAGGCTCAGTGGTTTCTTGATTTCATTTTTGAGAGATGGTTGATCCGGTATATGAACCCGGTTCACTATCAAGTCGTCGGTGACTCGGTGCTTTTGGAGTGGGTGAATTAAGGACATTTCCGATCCACTCTATTTTCCCCTCTAAACTCTAGTTAGAGTGGAAAAATAAAGGGTGCAATTTCAATCACCTTCTAAATTTCTCTAAACTCTATATACAAAGAGGAGTAGATGTTTGATAACTTAAATCTTTATATTTATATCAAAAAATAATCAAAAATGCCTTTGAACTATTTAAAATGGATTAAAAATATTCTTAGTTTGTTTTTTAGCTCAAAAATACTCCTCTGTTTATTTTTTTGACTAAAAAATATCCCTCCATTATTTTTTGGCTCAAAAGTACTCTTCCTTCTAACGAAATGTAACCAATCGCACCACGTTGATAAAGAAAACCATTTGACCGGTCCACGTCAGCATAATCATTCCACTTAATCCATCTAACCATCATCCCATTTTATCTATTTAAGAATCCACCTCAACTCATATTAAAAAAAAAAAACCCAAAAGGCAAAATTAAATTCTTCAATGTTTTTTCCTTAAATCATCTCTTTCACTGCCTTCCATTCCATTATTAACATTTTCGAAGTTATGAGATTTACTCAAGTAATTTTTGACCTCATCAACTTGTGGTTGTCCTACATTGCTATTAAACTTTCTCTCTACAAATTTAAATCTTGCCTCCGAATTTCCATTCCTCTTACTGCAATCAAGTTCCTTATTAGCAAATTCAGATAGGACATCCAATAGCAATCCGAGTACTTAGAAATTAGCTCGACTATTTTAGGATCCAATTATCTAGGGTCGACTCGATTCTTTCGGGTCAACAATTTGAGGACCCAATTATTTCCTCATTTTGGTCTTGATCGATGTTGAATTTCTGAACCCATCACATGAAAAATAAACAACCAAATTCTTCAATTCTTTTCCTCTTGGGTCGGGTATTTTAAATATGGTTGGGTTGGATATTTTAAATAGACAAAATTGGGTTGATTGTTAAATAGATTAAATGGGGCAATTTTTCACGTGTATGCTGATGTGGATTGGCCAAGTAACCTTTTTTTGTTTTTTTATCTATGTAGCATGCTTGGTGGCATTCCGTTAGAAAGAAGGGTATTTTGAGCCAAAAAAATTAATTGAGAGGTATTTTGAGCCAAAAAACAAACATAGGGATATTTTTTAGCCAAAAAACAAACGAAGGGTCTGTATATATATATATATATATATATATATATACCATCTATAATAAGTGGGGATAAGCAGGCACGTCTTCTTCATGTCTGCTTGTGCTGCCTGATTCAGCTGCTTCAATCGTAATTTTACTATATTACCCCTAATTAAGTACTATAGGTTATTTGAGTATTAAAATTTATAATATTTAATAAAAAATATAGAATAGACATAAAATAATAAATTAATATTTAGTTTTTTAAATTAACTTGAGTCGAATATGAGGCTCATTTATGCTTTTTTTCACAAGTATTTTTTATAGTAATTTTATTATATCACTTCTAATTAGTTATTATAAGTCATTTAAGACATGTCTTCTTCGCTGCTTCAATCGTGATTTTATTATATCAACTCTAATTAATTGCTACAGGTTAAAAATTTATAATATTTAATAAAAGAATATAAAATAGACATAAAATAATAAATTAATATTTATTTTTTAATATTAACTTGATGTCTTATATGAGGCTCATTTATGCCTTTTCCATAAGTATTTTTTACAGTAATTTTATTATATCACTTCTAATTAGTTGTTATAAGTCATTCAAGACATGTCTTCTTCGCTTCTTCAATCGTGATTTTATTATATGACCTCCTAATTAATTATTATGATCGCATTAGAAAATTAATAATATTTTCTAAATGGACACAACATGATATGTCAACATAAAACATTTGATTGACTGTCAAAGTTATATTAGTGCCACATAGGTTGACTTCCAAAATTATATAGTGTCACTTAAATTGGAATAGAAGAAAAAATATTATAAATCACAATAAAACATTTGATTGAATATCGAAATTATATAGCGCCATATAGGTTGACTTTCAAAATTATATCAGTGTCACTTAAATTGAAATAGAAGAAAAAGTATTAAAGAACGATAAATCACAATAATCAATGATTTAAATTTTTTTAAATATATAAAATATTTGGTTAACTCTCAAAATTATACCAGTGTCATTTAAATTGACATAGAAAAGAGGTATTATAAATCTCAATAAAAGTTTGAATTATTTTTAAAAAATAATTGGCTATCAACTTCACAAAAGTGTGAACAAGGAGAATAACATGTATTATTTAAAAATTGCATAAAAATATTATAAATTATGAAAATTAACAACTTAAAATATCTAAAATATGTTAAAAATATATTTGTCTAAATTCTATTTATGACACATAAATTGAGATAAAAAAATAACATATACGACCTTCGACATCTAGTTTTTAGGAGATGAGGATAAAAATGTTGGAATAAAATTTAAAATGTTATGAAATATAAAAGCAAGAATAAGAAAATATAAAGCAAAATCAAGAATAAATAGAGAGAAGAGGGAGTAATTCTTTGTTTCTTTTAAGGAGTGAGAGATCATCTTGAGTGAGAATATAATAAATAAACCATCTCTATTTATAAGGGAAAAAAACTTCTAGTTTTTGACTAAAAGATAAATACTTCAAATTTGGATAGATATCAACTAGATCTTATTAGACTTTGATAGACATTCACTATAATGTAAATACATTTATAACACTCCCTCTTGAATATCTAGATAGATAATGTGCCTCGTTAAAACCTTACTAGAAAAAATTCAGTGGAAAAAAAATCTAGTGAAGGAAAAAGAGTATGCATCTCTAACAATACGCATATAACCTGTCTCATTAAAAACCTTACAAGAAAAAACTAGTGGGACAAAATTTTGAAAGGGAAAAAGAGTACAACGCGTATTTGCTCCCCCTGATGAGAACATCAATGAACTTTTGCATCCCGATCTTGTGCACCATCTTCTTAAAAATTGTAATTGGAGGAGACTTGGTGAATAAAGCAGCCACATTGTCACTTGAATGAATCTGTTGCACGTTAATATCATCATTCTTTTGTAGCTCATGTATGTAGAAAAGCTTTGATGAAGTGTGTTTCGTTCTATCTCCTTTTATGAATCCTTCCTTGAGATGTGTCATGCATGCTGCATTATCTTTGTATAAAACTATAGGTACATTATCATATTTCAAACCATATTTTTCTTGAATGAGATGTATCATAGACCTCAACCATACACATTATCAGTTAGCTTCATGAATAACTATTATCTAAACATGGTTAGATGAGGTGGCTAGATAAACTGTTTTGTATATCTCCAAGATATGGCAGTACCCCCACATATGATCACACAACCTATTTGAGATCAAACTTTATGCGGGTTAGATAAGTACCCAACATCAGCATAGCCAACAAGATCGAGACTGCTAGCTTTAGAATAAAATAAGATCATGTGTTTGATCTCATTTTAATGTATCCTAATAGGAGCAGAACTATATCTTGCAAACAAATTAACTGAAAAGGTTATATCTGGCCTTTTAGTATTTGTAAGATACATTAGTACACCAATTGGACTAAGATATGGTACTTCAGGACCAATTCAATTCGGTATGTTTCGCATTTCAGCAAATAATTTTATTATTTTTGAAAACTCTCCAAGAGTTTCAATGATTTTCAAACCATCAATTTATCCCTTATAAGGATAATAAACAAGTTTCCCAGAAACTATATATGCTTCAGATATTTTGAATCCTTTAGGGATTTTCATATAGATTATTGTCAAGTGACAATATCCAACATGTCAAGTGTGACATCTTCAAGTGTCTAGACTGTAAATCAAATAAATTTTACGCTTACCAAAATGCGTCCTTTCAGGTCACTTGATAAATGTTTCTACGTTAGCATGCTTAAATAAACATAGAATTTAGATCCTCGTAATCTCTCACAATATTGCGTCAATATTGTATCAAAGATATCATCAATGATATATCATTTTTTTATCCGTTCAATATGTGACATAATATCTTAAGATCTCATCACTTCATTATTTTCAGGTACCTGAACCTTTCATAAAGTTTCATGAAGTGTTATGTCGTAGGCTCTTCAAGAGCACATAGCCTTTTTATTATGATTATTTGCTCCTTATTCTTTTTAAGGATTATTTCACTTGGAACCGATTAGTCTACCATGCTTCATGCATGCGTAGACTTTGTCCTTTAGGGACACAAAATAGGAGCACTTGCAGCTTAAATATGAGATGCTTTCGGCATTTGACTTGAATTATCTTTTGAATAAAGATCTGATGATAATTCCTAATATATTTCATAGCTACTTATAATCTCCCCCTTATGTTAGGAAAACTAACATACATCCTCTATCTTCTTTGAGGAATTTATCTTTGTGCATCATGGTATATTCATTAACCGTATACCGTACATCAAAACTATTAGATGAAATAGTTGATTCCTGACCTTGAACCAATTGAGAGGGAAAAAATAATCATAATTTATTATTCTAATGCATACAAGTGCTATTATATGCAACATATCATATTTCGGACCAACACATGAAGTATTGTTCTCATTAAAAATGGTTTAGCTATTTATTGAAGGCATTCAATGACAAACCATCATCATCAAGATGAATTATCTTGATTACATAATCTGAAAGTTATGGTCTTAACTCAATTTTATTGAGCAAGTAACTTTATGAATGTCAAACTACAGGTTGACAATGAATGTACATGTGAACATCTTATTGATGAATCTTTTCAAGATATCACATAATAGGTGAACGGGCCCTTATTCACCTTTTAAACTTTTCAGATTTTGAGGGATCCAATCCCAATATTAGTTGGCCCAACCAACATATGACAAGAACAAGCAACATTGAAAGTAATGAAGAATTTTCTAATTGTTTAATATATGTTCAATACTCAGTATGCACATCTTTGAATTGTCACAATTGTTCATGTCAATTTATGAACTTTTATACTAGTAAACTCCAAGTTTACTATGACATGTACTCTTTTCTTAAGTAAATTTCAGATTTACTATTACATAAATAAATTTTAGATTTACTACTTTTGAAGTAGAATTCAGAATAACTCTTCTCAATTATTCAGCCTCTTTCAGAGGTGAGTTGTGATACCATCACAATCAAGTTCACATTTGCATTAATAGGCTTCTCATTTCCCATAGGAATAGAATGTAATCCTGCCTTAAGCCTATCAAATTCTGATAGCTTATAACCTATTTCATGATATTGCTACTTCAGGAGCAAATCGAGACATACATATAATGTTGAGAATTTCTCTCTAACATATCTTATGATCATAACATACGTGTGAAAATCTCATCACTTTTGGTGATCATTATTATATTATCCCTTCACTTATCTTCTTTCAGATATATTATGTACTGCTATCACATTTATTTCAGAGAATGAATGCATGTGAAAATATCATCACTTTTCACCAAAAACACATTACTTTGCCTTAGCCATCATAATATCATCAATATGGTACATTGAAATTCAAACTCAATGTTTTATCCATATAAAGACGTCTCAGGCATAAATCGATGGGACTTGAACCCAACATCATATCATTAAAGTGCATCAACATATTGGGACTCAAATCTGATGTCTTAACCACATCAAATAATTATAAGCACAAATAAAATCCAATCATAACTATGACTTAGAAAATATTGCTAATAATGAAAATTTGTCGGTAAATCAATTACAAAAAAATCACTGCTTTGTTTAAGACGAGCAGCTACCAAGCTTTTCCCTTTTGTTCGTCGGCTTCCTGCTGTGTACTCGAACACAATCCTCAAAGATAAAAATAATTAGTACAAATATTACCAATATATAAACTTGAGAATTAGGACAAAACACCAAAATAATAATTCTAAAATTGTTAAAGAAATTCAGCACTGCAGACTTACTTGCCACATCGTATCACTAGTAAAGCTTGAGTTTTATCATGTCAAACGAATGATTCTCTGCTGCTAATTTGCAATGGTAACTTGTACACTTTTTTTTAATTCTCATAACAAGACTAACCGTAAAACGAGAAGGGTCTCATAAATTAAATCTAATCTCAGTTGGTTAGAGTATTTGGTTAGAGTATCGTACTGATAACGTGTTATAAAATATAAAAGCAACAATAAGAAAATATAAAGCTAGAACAAAAATAAATAGAGAGAAGCGAGAGTAATTCTTTATTTCTCTTGAGGAGTGAGAGATCATCTTGATTGAGAATACAATGAATAAAACTTCTCTATTTATAGGAAAAAATACTTCTAATTTCTGACTAAAAGACATATACTTCAAATCCTGATAAGTATCAACTAGATCTTATTAGATCTTGATAGACATATGTAAATACATTTATAACATACAATTAATATTTCTCCCAAATTTGATGTGAAGTATTAGTTAATTCTAAAATTATTTTATCCTACCATTCATATTAAAATTGTGGTGAAATATTGAAATAAATGAGTGATAAAATCATCGTCAGGTAACACATAACTGTTGTATCCTCTTTCTTCCAAGTATTAAACGTCCAACCAAAACTCTTTATCCATATACCTGCAGGTTTATCAAACAGATACAACACAACACACACATATCCTACTTATCTGCAAGCCACCACGTTGAGTGTATGCTAATATACATATATTTCACTGTCGCCCCAAGACACCTTCTATAACATAAATTAGTATCTGGGCAAAACCAGATTTACAGGAACTATTTCTTTTGCAGGGCTAAAATAATTCAACAACCACCCATGATGAGTACACGACAAAAAGCACATATCCACAAAAGGCTCTCTCCTTACAATTAGGAGAGAAAGTGTTGAAACTCACAGTACAAGAGATTTATGAGATTTGTTGTGCTAAGGTATTCTATATTACTAACTTTATAAGGATATATAGGAAATCTTTATGAATAACCAACTTTCTCCATGTAGAAAAATATCACTTACTATAAAGATACATAAAATCTTTATGAATAACCGTACCGCTGCTCCTTCAGAACGCTTAAAAATATTTAATAGTGTAGACTTTCAGAATCCAAATAAAAAGACACTATCTATTCGAGGAAAAGAAAATGTCAACCAACAATCTACTTGCAGAAATTGGACATGGCTAAAACAAGCAAGCGCCAGGTTGTGGGATTGCCTCAGAACTTTAAAGCCAACAAAATGTGGCCAGCAAGTCAAACCTTCCAGTAGTAAACAAGAACCTAAACTCATGAACCTGGCCTATGAAAATAGATTAAAAGGTACTTAAAATTTAAGCCCTTGCAACTTCGCCCATAACTGAATTGTCTATCACTTCTTAATTTGTTGGATGTAAAGTCACATATATGTTGAGGCTTTCCCTTTAAGTCGAGTCCAAGAAACTTTGTAATTTGGCAGTATATTGTTGAAACTTATAGGCTGCCTGACCAAGGACGGATACACCAGCTTTATGTTAATTAAAACAAGATACACAAATGAAAAATAAGTGAAATTATCATTTTGCTGAAGAATAAGTTTTTCCCTTTACACTGATGTTGTGGTGGAGTTCTGATTTAAAGGTAGATAAGAATAGTCATGTGGTGTAATTTAAAGTTCAAAATTAACTAGAATTGAAATTCATATTCATAGATCTGATACATTTGTTCTTTTATCCCTTAAACAAACCTTATCATTATGTTTGTATTTCCAACTATCTGATGTAAATACATGCTAATTGTCCTGAATAGTGGTGGGATACATATTTCTAACTCATGGAGAATCCTAAATGTGTAGAGTATTTCAAATTCCAAAAATTAAATTTGGGCTCTATGGAGGATATTAACATGAATGAGGAGAAAAATGCTTTATTAATTTGGAGTTTCTGTCTGCTCCCTAATAAATCATGTTGGTTAGAAATGGTGCTGGAAGTTTGTCGTGTTGATAGTGATTGAGGAAGGCTTGATATAGCTGGTATTTGACATAAAAATGATTGTATAATCCAATTGGCTATAGTGCAACCTGCTGAACAATCTTGCCTGACCTTATTGGACATATATTTGTCTGTGATACTTTGTTTCTTACAGATGTAATGTAACTTATCATTTGGTTTCTGTCTTCCATTACTATCATCACCTTCCAAGATTCTTACACTCTTTTTCTTTCCTAGGAAGTTTGAAGCAAAGTAAACCTTGAACTATCATCTTTCTTGCTACACTGCATTGTCTTTTTGCAAAGCTGGATTAAAGGCGGACAACAATATAAGTGACACACAATACTTTAAAAGGGTACTTTCAAGGGTGGTTGCTTCTAGGAAAGCCTCTACTGCTACTAAACACTTCTCCTATTTTAACAAGAAATCTCCACAAGTATTTCACCCCAACATCTCTCAGCTAAACACTTCTCCTATTTTAACGAGAAGCCTCTATAGGTATTTAACCACAACGTCGCTCAGCTACAAGATGACTATCGCCCACAAAGTATTGCATTATTTTTTTTGCTTTTGCACAATACCATCTTCTATAACTTCTGTAAATATGTAAATGATGGACATAGTGATGAATTCTAGGCAGTGAAGATCAACTACCAATGGAACAGTGCAAGAGAGAAGAATAAACTCAGAGAGAGAGAGAATTGGGATTGAAAAATATCTGAGTTGGTTATAACAAGTGCTCCTATACTACAATATATACCCATGAGTCAGATAGCCGAATCTTATCTCAACTACACATAAGGTTACATGTTGGCAGCTGTACATACTACTAACTACTAGTTTGTTTGATCTCATAGCTTTCAATACCCCTCCTCAAGCTGATGCTTGAAAAGATGTCTTTCAAGCCCAACTTGGACACTAGATACATGTGTTGAGTATTTCCTAAACTTTTAGTGAGTAAGTCAGTCTACTGTTCCTTAGTTGAAACATGACGAGTCTTGATAATGCCTTGAACCAGCTTTTCCCTTACAAAGTGGCAATCAATGTCAAAGTGTTTTGTTCTCTCATGAAAGATTGGATTTGTTGCAATCTGAATAGCAGCCTTGTTATCACAGTAAGTATCTACTGGTTGTTTAAATTCAACTCTAAGTTCCTTGAACACACCAATTAACCATGTGATTTCTGCTACAGCTAAAGCCATGCTCCTGAATTCTGCTTCAGCTGAGCTTCTAGCAACTGTTTCTTGTTTCTTTGATTTCCATGATACCAAGGCATCTCAAAACTTCACTAAGTAACCTTTCACTGACCTTATATTTTGTAGACATGACCCGCAATCTGAATCATAAAATACATAAAGTTCATTGGAATTTTGTGATGACATAAACAGTCCTAGCCCTGGTGCTGATTTGATGTATCTTACTACTCTAAGTGCAATTTCCATGTGTGAATCCTTTGGTGTATTTATATATTGACTCAAGACTTGAACTACAAAGACTATATCAACCATGGTCATTGTGAGATACAATAGACTTCCCACCAGTCTTTGATATTTTCCAATATCAGCCAGTGGCTTGTCTTTAGATAATCTGCAGTCTTGCACATGAGTATCATACTCCACTGAAGTTAACTTTAAGTTAGCTTCAAGATGAGATGAAACAGGTTTTGAGCCACTCAACCCCATTTCAGATATCAGTTATAGAGCATACTTTCTTTGGCTTATCACAATGCCTGCCTTAGATCTAGCAAATTCTAGGCCTAGAAAGAATTTTAACTCACCCAAATATTTCATTTGAACTTCATGATTAGATTATTTCTTGTCTTAACAATTAGATCATCACTACTACAAGTTACCAAGAGATCATTTACATAGACTAATACAACCACCAGGCTACTTTCTTCCTTCTTTGTGAAGAGTGAGTAGTCATAATGACTTTGGATAAATCCTAACTGCAACAAGGCTATGGTTAGCTTGAGATTCCACTTCCTTGGGGCTTGCTTTAACCCATATAGAGACTTATGTTGCTTGCAGACCTTGCCAGACTCCCCTTGTCTGCAAAAGCCTTGAGGTATCACCATGTAGACATATTCCAGAAGATCACCTTGTAAGAAGGCATGATGTACATCCATCTGATAGATAGGCTGGTTTTTGGAAGCTACAACTGCTAACACTGATCTGACTATAACCATCTTTGCTATAGGTGAGAAAGTCTCTGTGTAGTCTATCCCTCTTTTGATTGAACCCCTTAGCTACAAGCCTTGATTTGTACCTCTCAACAGCTCTTAAGGCTAAGTATTTTACCTTGAATACCCATTTACACCTAATGGGTTATTTTCCAGGTGGTAGATCAACAATACTCCAGGTGTGATCATCTTCTAAAGTAGTAATATCTGACTATATAACTGCAATCCACTTAGGAGTTGCTGCAGCTTCAGGGGAGGAATTTGGTTCTGGGATAGCTGAGTAGGCTGCCATAGCAGTATTTTATGAAGTGGATAACGAGGAGTAGGTTACACGATTAGAGAGTGGATAGATACAAGACTTATTACCATGTTTAACCACATAGTCTTGTAACCAGATGGGTGGTTTGCTTTGTCTAGATGACCTTCTTCCGATACCAGCTTCATTTAATGGTATAATGGACTCAGTATCACCCTAATCAGGAGCTTCTGAAGATGTAAGTAGACCAGATATGTCATTCACACTCTGAGGATGAGGTGGTAAAATAGATGAACAAGACATATTAGCCATTTTTGTGGGATTCTAGAAGGAAGCAGGTGTAGTAGAAACTTGAGAAACAGGTGAAGCAGCTACTTCACTATGAGATGGTACATAGTCCTTATCACTTCTTGTGCCAGCTACCTCTGCACCTGTATAGTGTAAGACAGGAAACACAGATAATGAAGATGGGGATAAATATTGGAAGGTAAACATTTCCTTCTTAAAAACTACATCTCTACTAACAAAAAAGGTCCTGACATGAAGATCAAGTAGTTTATAGCCCTTTTGTAGCAAAGAATAACCAAGAAAGAAAGCAGGAATTGCTCTGGAAGCAAACTTGTAATTTGGTTTCACCTGAGTAGCATATGCAAGTGATCCAAACACTTTCAGATAATCAATTACAGGAATAGTACCATGTAATACCTCAAATGGTGTTTTTCCATGCAACAGTGAGGATGGTAGTCTATTGATCAAGTACACTCCTATTTGCACGGATTCACCCCAAAATCTTAGGGGCACACTGGACTGAAATCTTAGAGTTCTAGCCACATCTAGAATTTGTCTATGCTTTCTTTTTTCACTACCTCATTTTGTTGGGGGCAAAATGGTTTGATGGATCCTTATACTATGTACGTTTTGTAATGTGGATACTCCTACTTATATGTTTATCATCTGAATCCCTGAACCCATTAAAAAGCAATATTTTAAATCCTTTGACCGTTGACCAGACCTATGTGGCATTAAAATAGCTAACTAGGACGACACGCGTGTAGGCACGCGCTTAGGGTGCAAGTGAGGGTCAATTTTTGATCAATTTTAATTAAAAAAAATAAAAATAATATTAAAAATAAAAAAATAAAAAGGGGCCTTTTTTCCCTCCATCTTTTTTAATTTAAAAATATTTTTAAAAATTTAAAAATAATAAATTTTAAAAAAAATAAAAAAGCCCTTGCCCCCTCCCGTCCAGCTACCCTTCACCCCACCCCTTACCCTCATCCAACCCTCTTCCCTAGCCCTATCCCCCCATCCAGTCACCTCCCACCCCCATCCATGCCTCTTTCCCCATTCAGCTACCCCTCACTCCACCCCTTACCCCGTCCAGCCCACCTCTTCAAGCACCCTCTCCCCGTCTAGCCACCCCCACCCTACCCCTTACCCTCATCCAGCCCCCTTTCCCAGTCCCCTCCCCCATCCAACTACCCCCCACCCTACCCCTCACCCTTATCTAGCCCCCTTTCCCCCACCCCAACCCCCGTACTGCACCCTCCACCCCTCACTTTTTATTTTATTTTTTAATTTTTCCTCTCAATTGAAATATTTTCATATTTTTTTGGATCAAAATTTAATTTGACATCTTTTCATATTTCTTTGGGATTAAAATTTAAATTTGAATTGAAAGTAAGTGATAGTGGACATTGAAAAATTAGTGAATTTCATGAATAAGTTTGAAAAAACTTGAAGTTTTTGTGAATTTGTTCAATATATTCAAATTTTAAAACGAAAAATTCATTATGTTTGTATATATGAATTTATAGTTAAAAATTTAAATTAGTTGGAGAAGAATTTTAATTATTTGGAGTGAATTTGCTATTTAATTTTTGAGCATAAATGAAAACATGATTATTTAAATTTTTCTATAATTTATAACTTTTTTATTTAATTAAATTTATTTTAATATTTAATTTCCTATGTATCATTTTAAAAATGACATGGAATTTAACGTAATACCTGAAAATGATGTGGAAGCTGACGTGGCAGACATGGCAACTGACGTGGGGTAAGTGTGTTACACTCACCAAAAAAGTGTTTAAAATATTGCTTTTTAGTGGGTTCAAGGGTCCAGATGACAAACATGTAAGTAGGAGTATCCACATTACAAAACGGATATAGTATAAGGGTCCATCGAACTATTTTGCCTTGCTGGGGTGTGTAGACACAGGAACTCTGATGAGTAGTCCCTAAGGACAGTAGTAGATCATTCTTCTATGAATTAAAAAACTCACTCCCATTGCCAGTTCTAAGAATTTTTACTGAAGACTGAAACATATTCTTAACCATGAGTAGAAAGTTTTTGAGAGAAACTATCACTTCTGCTTTAGAATTCAGAAGAAATATCCATGTATACCTTGAGAAATCATCAACCAATGTGAGAAAGTATCTTTTTCCATTATGAGTAGGAACTCTATAAGGACCCCAAAATCACCATGTAGGATCTGAAAGCAAGTAGTAGTGGAAGTAGTACTTAAAGGAAAAGGAAGCCTGGATTGCTTACCCAAGGGACAAACAGTAAAATATTCAACAGAGTTCTTATGAACTTGTAAATTTTTTAAACAATTCAGCTTATGCAGAGTGCTAAATGGTACATAACCTAGTCTCTTATGCCAAAGAAATAGATTTATATCAGATGAAGGTACTTTTACTACACATGCTTTATTCACATCTGCAGAAAGACTGAGGCAACTTTAAAGTAAGAAATCAACCTTTAGCACATAGAGATCATTCTCCAGTCTGCCAATACCCCTCATTTTCCCACTTGAGAGGTCTTGGAAGAGGCAGAAGTCAGGATAAAAATTGGCACAACAATTTAATTTTTTTGTAAGCTTGGACACAGATAATAGATTATACTTAAACTCATGAACATGTAATACATCTGTGATCTGACACCTTTTAAGAACATGTGAGTGACCTATATGGCTGACACTAGTAAATACACCAGTTGGTAAGTGAACTCGACCTTTATTTGCTTTCATCTTAGTGGTATTAGTCAATATATTCATATTATTAACCATATGTTTAGAAGCTCCAGTATCTACTATCCACTTTAACTCAATATTATGATAAGCTATAGGTACAACCATCATACCTGAAGCTCTTGTCACTGAATTACCATTAGTTCATTTGTCAAGCAATTAGTTGATTTGCAAATATTGGTCATGAGTGAATTATTGTGCAATAATCTATGCAGGACTTACTCTATCCATAGAGCCAACACTGATGTTGGGAGTGCCCATCAGTACATTACTTTGTCCTATCTGAGTAGACTGATGACCTACAAAATAGCCAGGAATGTAGCCTGTGTTGTTAGTGTAGCTACCTGAATAGTTAGCAGTAGTTGCAGGTTCAAAAGTATGTCTATTTTTTCCTTTGAAATCAAATGGGTAACCATGAAGCTTGTAGCAATTTGCTTTGGTGTGGCCTGTGAAATGACAGTAGTCACATTAGAGGTAGAACCAATTCTTTTTAGATCTAGATCCTTAGGATGAAACTGCTTGTTAGCCACATTTCCTCGACCACCACTCCTGCTAAAGAACACATGAGCATGAGCAACATTTGGCATGGAGTGTGATGAGATTGCACTTTTTTTTTATCCAATATTCCTTTCCTGTTGATGCTCAATAAAGTTAAATCATCACTCAGATTTCCATGTCCTCCTACGACAGAGTTAGACTTCCCTAAAATTCTTTGACCTTCCTAAAAAATAATAAGAGAATAGGCCTTATTCACACTAGATGGTGGATCCATCATCATAATCTGACTACGCCATTGGTTATAAGAGTCATTGATACCCATGAGAAATTGCATCAAGTGTTGATACTCAAAATGAGTTGCATAAGTTTTTGACTCAGCACAATCACAACTAGGGAAGGGGATTAAGGAATCAAACTCCTCCCACGGCTCTTTCAGACGAGAGAAATAAACAGCTACAGACATTGTGCCCTGAGCTAAGGTACCAATCTCCTTATGGGGATAAAAAATTCTAGATCCATCTACTTTATCAAAGCGTTCCTGCAGATCCTTCTAAACCTTTTGGGCACTTCACGTATATATAAATCCACTTAAAAGTTCTTTGCTCATAGAGTTCATAATCTATGAAAGGACTATAGCATTACACCTTCCCCACAACTCATGGAGGGAAGGAGGGAACCTATCCTTAGATCATCTACCATCAACAAACCTCAGCTTACACTTGCCTAGGAGGTCAATTTTCATATAATAACTCACAATGCATAATTTTTGAATCCAATACGTTGTATAGAGATAAGAATGATACCTGGGGTGCCGCAGGGCTGTAAGTACAGTGGATGATTATGATCGATAATAATTGGACATTTGCCGAAGTAACAACAAAAGTATTAGCTGAACTTTTGTGAACACCATCCCCAGTCACCATTAATGGAGAAATAATAATTCAAAGGAATACAAAGGTGCAATGTAATAGAGTACTGCATAGAGAAGGAAACAAATACTTCTGTGGAGATCACAGAGAGAAAAAACTACTTCTAGGACAATGTAACTCGAGCTGAATCAAGCAAAGACATTGAAAGCAGTTTATGAAAAATAGAGAGAAATCGAGCTATAGAGATTTCCAGCAAGCTCTGATACCATGATAAATTCTAGGCAGTGAAGTTCAACTAATTGAACAGTGTAAAAGGAAAGAGTGCACTCAGAGAGAGAGAGAGAGAGAGAGTTGGGATTGAAAAATATCTTAGTTGGTTACAATACGTGATCCTACTCTACAATATATACTCATGAGTCAAATAACCGACTCTTAGCTCAACTACACATAAGGTTATATGTTGATAGTTGTACACACTACTAAAAACCAGTTTATTTGATCTCATAGCTTTCAACACATAGTCATAACCGGTGCAATCATAAATATAATATATAAACAAATGTATGAATTAAATTAATAGTTCATAGTATGGGTGTATGACATCTTAAACTATATTCTACCACTACCCAATTTTTAAGTTTTTACAATATTTTAAGTTTACATTCCAACACAATTTTCCCCAAATACAAATGGATAAAATATTGCGCTTGATTGTATGGAAAAATCTTTCGATACAATGCATTCTATCAAAACTCAAAAGAAAATTATTCTATCAAAACTCAAAATAAAATCATGCTAAGTGTTGGGTGCAAGTGTGTTGGGCCCGTGCTTGCATGGGCTAACCCCATCTATCTTAAAATAGGAGCACTAGGGGTACATAATGTAATAAAATTTACTCTATTTAAAAAGGAATGACGTATTTTGACTTGATACAAAATTTAAGAAAATGTAGAAGAATTTTAGATCTTATAATTTTAAATTAAAGATACGTCAAGTGTACCAAAATGCCCATTTACTCTTGTGCTCTTAAATCTGCTACGTGAAAAGTTGGAATTAAAAAATTGCTAAAAAGGAAAGGGGTCAGTCTTTTTTTTACGGACTAAAAACAAAAGTAGGTTATTCTTTTTAAACAGAGGGAGTAATTGTATTAAAATTAGAGGCTATTTGGTTTTTGCCTTGATGGTTATGGATGGTATTAAAATTAACATAATTAATATTGTGGTTGATAGTTTTTAAAGTTATTTTGTATAAATTCGGCACATCAAGTATGGTGTTTAGTTATTATTTTATAATCTCAGATAAATAAAATATGTATAATTGTAACGACTTGTTTAATTATTTCGAGCTCTAAAATCATTTCCCCTAATGGAGACTTCAAGTGGGTTTATTTTAAGTTATATGAATTGTGGTTATAGGTGACAGGAGTCCCAAAGGACTAGGTTGCATTTCAGAGAATAAAAATCAAAACTAGAGTTTGAAAATTTAAGAGCTGATCAAGTCAACATTGTGGGTTAAAGGATATGGATTCATAATTTATAGATTTTATAGGTTCATTCATATGATGATTTAGGACTTGCTTGGTTCGGTCATGAGAGGCTCGGTAGGTATTTAATACGCTTAAACTAAAACTATTAACTTTAAAGAATAAGAGTTGACCAAGGTTAAAGATGTGGTTAGACGAGTTTAGATCAGTGATTTGAGGGTCCCAATATATTCATAGGGTGAATTTGGACATGCACATATGTTGGTTTGCAATCCAAAGAATTTGGGTGAGTTCAAGGCACTATTTTCCCAAGTTGGTACCACAATATTTTATTTTCATGTGCAACAGGTCTTGTGCATCGCAATTGCATAGGTGGATCTATCTTAGAGTTGCGGTCACGTGGAATAGGCCGCATTCACGAGGTAGAAGTTGGTGACCCTTAGCGGGTCTAGTTACGATTGTGTAAAAGGCCCGTCATGACTCAAAAATCTAAGTCATGATGACACATACTAACACCCACCTATAGGTATGCCAAATCTCATATTCAGAAATGGCAAGTAACAGGCTAGTGGAAGGAGAGAAAAAATCATAAGAGCATTGGGCTAGATATAGGATCAAACAAAGGTAATAAGTCCCATACATATATACAAAGAGAGTGTAAAGGAACAAAATATACAAAATAACCCCCAAGACCTGGTATTAGTAAGTATAAGAGCTACTAGCTACAATAAGAGTGCTAGATAAATGTGTATGCGTGTGTGTATATATAGAGAGAGAGATGAGAGAGAACTATCTCCAAGAATATAAAATAAAAACTAGTCCAAAAGCAAATGGAGATGGAACAAATCCGGTCGTCAAGAGCTCACCCCAAATCTCTTATAAAATAACTCTACACGAGGTGAACATTAGCGGCGATAACTCATAGCAGGGTTTGCATTAGGGAAAAATGTAGAAATATAGTACGAGTACCGAAATATGTGGTACTCAGTAGGCATCATAGGCCGACTAAGCTCAAATAAGATATAAACGTAAAAAAGTATAAATATAAGCTAAGGATAGAAAGAGAGTATACATGGTATATGTAGATACCTGAGTAAAATGTAAGTGAGTAGGCTACCTCAAATTATATAATAATGATCTAACTACAACCTAATTGAGCCCCTATAAGCTTAGAAGATACAAATTACAAGTAGTATAACCCAATTAGCCCACATAAGCATGACACAGATAAACAAAAAATAGTACTTGCAACAAGCAGTGCATATCAATATATAAGTGCAAATGGAGATTATATAATGCAATATGAGATGAATGCTATGTCCAAAAAGACCGTACACTCCTCCAATACCTGTGTATCACAAAGAAAGGATCCATGAGGACTCCCAACATTTGTATACATTGCCCAAACTTGAGTCGAGGCTTCCAAGTGATAATTAGTAACAAATACCTGCAAGACTTGAACCACAAGTAAGTATGAGTATAGCAAGTGCCCGAATCGAACCAAAACTAAAACAATCCATTTTTCCCTTATCAAAACCAACATATAAGTAAAATCTATCTAAGTTCCTTTTTCAAGTCCAATTTAATGTTTTAAAACCTAGTCAACCATATACCATGAACATGTAAGCATAACGTACAAGAATAAAGTAGGAAAGTCAGTTGATCAACCCACACTTAGCGCAGAAAATAAGTATCGTAGTAAATAGGGGTTATCACACCATAGAAAGGACTACCCAAAAATAGGGTTTATTTGTGCATATTCTTGACATGCAAACCTCTAGAACTATGATACCTTCGGTAAACTACTTAAAAGGATTAATACTTCATTCACAATTGTCACGGTCCAATTTATGAGTCATGATGAAACCTACTAAACTCAGCCAGTAGGTAGGCCAAAACCATAACTCAGAGCTAAAGCAAAGGGTTAATTTGGTAGGAATTTCCGAACACCCAAATTCAAGAAACATATGTTATAATCAAACCAAGTGTTCTAAATAGATAAAATAGACAATAAAAGATACGAATCCCACGACCTGGTAGAGCTAGTACAAGAGCTTCAAATAGTATCAATACTACTCAAAATTCTAGAAAGGTCAATACATCTATCTCAAAATAAAAGGCTAAAAGTAAAATTAGAGGGAAATGAGCAACTCGTACGCCAAAAGCTCACCTAATCTCCAAAAATCAGTCAATGCATGAACAATGATAAATGGCGACATATAGTACTCAGATCTACACTAAAAAGGTACATAAGTGTAGTATGAGTACTATAACAATGGGTACTCAATATGCATCATAGGCCGACTGAGCTAAATCATGATAGAGGTATGATAAAATGCAAGATAGCATAAACTAAGTCAAGGTACAAAAATGAACCTGAATCATCTCCAACATCATTGTACATAATAAGCAAATAAACCTGAATAAAATTTTAACATAACGCATCAACACATGATAGTATCACCCTACAAACATACATAAGCAATTTGGAATAATAACACATTAATTAGCATCATCGCAGACAAATATAACTACAAACTTAGCTCTCATATGGCAATTTGTGAAGAATAGTAAATAACTCATAACAACCTCCCATACGACAAGAGAGTACACTCAAGAGAAAAATTAAGCAATCAACCAACTCAATAGTCAACTTTCATCGCCATTTGATCATCATTTCACAAATTTCATCAATATGCCATTTACCAATATTATCACAACTCCCCAATATTAGACAAAGTTCTCACATTCCATAATATTATCATTATTTAACGATCTTAGCATCAATATACACTAGCCATCATTTACTAGTTAACCAACTCTTATTAAACTACCATTTGACTACTAATAATCATATATCCTCTAATCATTATTCAACAAATATCTACCATATAGATACTAACCACTATTCAGTAGGAAATCATCATCACTGCAAAAGCATCGTTTATTATCTAGACAACATTTATCAATAAGTCTTGATTTTCAACTAGTCATTATTAGCCACTTTAACAATATCCACCACTAATCATCAATTATCACTAATACTCCATTATCATATATCATTAATTATCACTAATCATTAATTATACCTCTTTATAAATATTAAACACTTACAGGCTATACCGACATCACTTATATCGACAACATACCTAAATTTCATATAAGTGAATATAAACATATAATTTTCATACATAGGGATAGCCAAACTCAAACTGGTAAATGTACATATAGGCACATCAATATAATCATCCTCTGGCCTTGTCGGGTATCAATATCATCAGAATGTTCTCCGACTTTGCCGGGCATCAACATATCATCATAATATTCTTTGTCCTTGTCGAGTATCAATATATCATCATAATATTCTCCGTCCTTGTTGGATATTAATATATCATCATAATCATAACCAGTCACAAAATTAATAGCATAAGCAATTATATAATGAAATATCATGATTTTACACATAATGAATGACATAACTTCCCAAAAATAATCAATAAGTATGACTTCTAACATAATTCATGGCATAATTGCCAATATCATCATTGTGAATGTTTTCTAGCATGATCATAATCATTAGGAAATAACATGAACAATGACTCATTAGTAGCCTACCCAATGGCCTATCATTAGCATAAAGATAGCTTATTAATAGCTTGAGCAATAGCTAATTTATGGCATAATCCATAGCTTATTCATAACATGGTCCATAACATAGTTTATGGCTTTGACAATATCATGTCAAGGGCTCATTCAATAATATATTTGGTAATCCAATCAATAGCCACGACAATAGCATGATCAATAACTCGTCATAAGCTTAATAAATAAATTATACATATGGAATAATTGTTAGGCATTACTTCTAACATCATTCATCATAACTAATAAGTACCAAGGTTCCTTAATATTGCCTTAAAGGTCATTCTCTAGGCATTTACTAAGCGTATGAAGGTTTCAAGATAACTATCATCAATCTTGGCTTAAGGTGGGTCAAAGAACCTACATCTAAATCCCCAAAATATATACTAAGTCAATTTCTACCCCGGACTAGGCTAAGGTATCTAAATCCATTCTTGCATGTAAAGCAAGCCACAATTAGTCCTAAGGTAAAGATTCATCTCAAACATAACAACTAAGTAGTATAGAAACTAAGGCAATCTTCCTTTGGTGTAAGCAACTAAGGCCAATTCACCCTAAGTATGAGTAACTAGAGAGTTTTACTTAATTTAGAGCGAGATAAGGCATTTTCATCCTAAACATAAGTAATTGTCACACTCCTTTTTTACCACCAAAAGATTATGTTTTAAATTCGAAAGGGTTTTTATTATTAAAGTGACAAAAGATTGAAAATTTATTTCGAAAAAGTATTATTTATATTTTTTATTCAGAGTCGCCACTTGACATAATTCGGTGTGTCAAGTCACCTTCTAAAGATCCTTTTCAAAATAATTTGACTCTAAAAAACTGATCTGCGAACAGAGATTTTGGCTAAGAAATTCTGTTGACCAAAGAAAAGGTGTTAGGCACCCCTCGATCCCGTGGTTTGACTCCGGTCACTTGGTGGAGAGTATCGGCTAATTAGACACCACGAATGTATAAACCACACAAAGCACATAAACAAACATCAAACAATAATCCAAAACTAAAATGATAATGTCCAGTCCAATTATACAGTCCAAAATAAAAATAAAAAAATAAAAAAATACGAAAATATAAATCCTATTCTAAACTAGTCCTAGGATAAACTCCGTTGCTTTACCCTATGCCTCGGGTCTTCATCACGATTATCTTTTGCCAACATAGTAGTCGGGGCATTCCCTAGTGAATAAATACAAATACCTCAGGGAATTCTCCGGCCAAATAAATACACTTTACAAATATGGTAAACAAGATATTCCACAAATATTTCAAACATTCCAACAATCCACCAATTCTAAATTTTCGTATCCAACCTACTGTTTGCCTACCTGCTCGACAAAATATCATATTCAACATCAACAACGAATCAGAATACCATAATATTCACTTTTACTAATTTTGATTCCCGCCCCCAACTTCAACTCGAGGTTTCAATGTAACGATTCACTATCACTACTTTTAACAATCCATAACCAATATCAACAAAATTAAACACCAAATCAAAATCACCAAACATTCATATCATATCATGCTCCACACAAATCAAACACAAATAATGAAATAAAAATGAGAAAGAGATAGAATTAGGCCTTCAATCAAGCTTTCAGAATTAGTGTATTATTCTAATTAAAATTGGGAGAATCCGCATCCGAAATACCTCGATTGAACCTCAACAACGAACTTGACCAACTCAAAACTTTGACCCGACCTTGGTGATTGGTCGAAGTTATTGAGTCCACAGGAATTGGTGACTGATCTATCGTTAATGATGGGTTTGACAACGGTGAGCTTGGAACCACTGTTTCTGTGACCCCAAAGGTCCGACGAACTTTGGTCGTCGGAATGAATCTGTTCTAATCGTTTCTCTCCCTTTCTATCTCTCTCCTTCTCTCGATTCTCTCTATATCTCTTTGTTCCTCTCAGTTTCACTGCCTTTCTCTCTTAATTTTCTACGTGTGTGGGTGTACCGCTACCTGTTAGTGAGAGTGTGAATGATTTGTGGTGGTGATGAGGATGCCCGTTGAAGGTGAGTGTTGTGTGTGTATATCGAGTGATGGTGAGTGTTTCTCTCTAGTCTTGCTATTTTTGTATAAAGAAGAAGATAGCAAAAGTAAAAAAAATGAAAGAAAAAATCCCCCCTCTTCGTGATATACTGTCTCTATATAGTATGTAAAGCTTTATTTTATGGTATCAAGATGGGTGATGAATGTCTATCCCTATGTTAGTGGTGGCCCTCCCTTTTTTTTATTCTTAGTGTCTTCTTTTATCCTTGTTTCCAATGAAAGAAATAAAATATAAATGGGGTCAGCTAGGGTGATGTGGGTAAGGGGTTAGGTGTATTGCGGTGTTCGCTTTTAATTGGAGAGGTTGTTAGGATAGGATTAAAATAAGGTAAAATTTGTTAAGGATTGTTATTTTTGTCATTTTATGGAGGGATAATTATATGGTTGAGGATACACGATAAAATAAGGTAAAAATGAGTAAAAGTGATATCGGGGAGGGACAAAATTAGGTGTCTACATCATTCTCCCTTTGAATGTAAACACGAAGTGTTTTCTGAAAAAGATGTAGACAACGAGACAAAATTTTATCCCGATCATTATTCAAAAAAATAAAAGGAAAAAGAGAAATCGGGTCTTGACTTAGACACCCTACCTACTCAAGTTACGAGGGAATCAATTGACATGCATCTCAAAGGGTTGGAAGGAGAGGAACTATACCGAGTTGGAGAGTCGAGTGAGGTTCCATCGAAGTTTCGGTCCGCGGCTCTGTCACTACATCAAAATAAAAATTACAAGTTAACACATAAATGAAATTACCAAAAATCCTATCTATACAGTTTCTTTTGGACTCTTGACTTGAGTTTCATCATCCTATTCTTCAGGCGGGCTCCTGATTTACGATTTCCTTAACTTGTTGTTTGGATTTCAATTTATTCACCCTGTTCTTCAGGTGGGTTCCTGACTTGCTATTTTTCAACTGTTGACTTTCAATTTTCTTCCTCTTGTTGTTTGCTTTTCAACTGCTTCACCTTGTTGCCTGATTTTTTATGTATTCATCCTGTTCTTCATGCGGGCTCCTGAAATCACATCAAAACTAAAAAGAAAATTATTCCACACAAATAGATGCATCTTCTATGAGTTAATTGGAATGATTTGACTAAAAGCTATGTCTTATAGAAATCAAAGGAGATGACTCAAATAAAGGGTACGTCTTATAGGAATTAAAGAAAATGACTCGACTAAAAGGTACGTCTTATAGGAATCAAGGGAATGACTCGACTAAAAGTTACGTCTTCTAGGGGTCAAGGGGAATGACTCGACTAAAATATACATCCTACAGGAATCACAGGGAATGACTCAACTAAAAGGAATGTCTTCTAGGGGTCAAGGGGAATGAGTCGACTAAAAGGTACGTCTTCTAGGGGTCAAGGGGAATGACTCGACTAAAATGTACGTCTTATAGGAATCAAGGGGGATGAATCAACTAAAAGGTACGTCTTATAGAAATCAAGGTGGATGACTTGATTAAAAGGTACGTCTTATAGTAATCAAGGGAAATGACTCAACTAAAAGGTACGTCTTATAAGAATCAAGGGAGATAACTCGACTAAAAGGTACGTCTTATAGAAATCAAGGGGGATGACTCAACTAAAAGGTACGTCTTATAGGAATCAAAAGGGATGACTCATCTAAAAGGTACGTCTTATAGGAATCAAAGGGGATGAATCGACTAAAAGGTACGTCTTCTAGGGGTCAAAGGGAATGACTCGACTAGAAAGTGCATTTTCTAGAAATTAAGGGGACTGACTTGACTAGGAAGTACATCTACTAGGAATCAAGGGGACTGACTCAACTAGGAAGTACATCTACTAGGAATCAAAACTTAAGTTAGAAAGTACATTACCTAAAAAGTAAAATTTGAATTACCCAATCAAGGAAGTGCGTCTCCTTACCAATGCCGTTGAATTACCTAAACAAGGAAATGCGTCTCCTTACAATTATTGCTTGAATTTCCCAAACAAGGAAGTGCGTCTCCTTACAAATACAGGTTGAATTACCCAAACAAGGAAGTGCGTCTCCTTACAAATGCCGCTTGAATTACCCAAACAAGGAAGTGCGTATCCTTACAAATATTGCTAGAAATACCCAAACAGGAAAGTGCATCTCCTTACCAATGCCTCTTAAATTACCCAATCAAGGAAGTGCATCTCCTTACTAATGCCGCTTAAATTACCAAAACAAGGAAGTGTCTCCTTACCAATGCTTCTTGAATTACCCAAACAAGGAAGTGCGTCTCCTTACAAATGTTGCTTGAATTGTTCAAATAAGGAAGTGCGTCTCCTTACAAATACCGCTTGAATTACCAAACAAGGAAGTGCATCTCCTTACAAATGTTGCTTAAATTACCAAAATAAGGAAAATGTTTCTCCTTACAAATGTTGCTTGAATTACCCAAACAAGGAAGTGCATCTCCTTACAAATGTCACCATGGTTTTGATTACCAAGCCTATGCAACAATATTGTCTCCTGCATTTGTGGAAGTGAGGCATTGCAACTTTTGATGTTTAGGCTTTGAAATCCTTGATTCGAAGATAACATGTGTTCCTGTTTCATACAAAGAAAACTTGTTAGTTTAAAAATATGATGGTTGGTTTGTGGCTATGACTTTCGTGGCAATCGCTCTTGCGCCTATCACATTAATCTTTCTTTCAACCATTAGCATATGTCATTGACTTACTTCATCATTGATCCGAACTCAGATTATTAAGAGTGACTCTGAAACAAACACAGTATTTCTGCTTTGCCATGCTTTTCAGATAAACCCTTTGAGCCTTGATATTTCCATAAGTTCCCCGACTTGTCTGTTGACAAAACTTTCTGCATGCCTTATTTTGGCTCACAATCATGTTTCTTTCATGTGTTGATCTTTTCTCTTACTTTGTGCAATTGAAGAAGTTGGTAGCCAGTTTTGAAATTTTTTCTCACTCGTTTTGACATGGACTTGACTCAACGATAAGAAAAAAAATGACAATGATTTTCTATTTGAATAACTGACTCAAGAAAATAAAGTAAAGATAAAGAAAAGAAACAAAAGACAATGAACGTCCACATTTGAAACAAAGAAATGAAAAATTTATCTAGAAATGACAGTCAACTCTAATGATTATGCCATGTATTTTGGATTAAGCTACCTGATCTTTCCATTCAAACTTTCTGCAAGTTGTTCTTGAGTTAATGACTTTGAAACAGAGTTACTTGCTTGGACCCATTTCATTTGAAGAGATCCTTCGGCTAGTGGCACCTTGCAGGGTTTTCCCTAATAAGCCTCTCTCATTTTCTTTCTCTCTGCTCACCATTTCCCTATGGTGTCTGAGAGGGTTATTCACCAATAAGACTCTTTTATTTTCATTTCTCTCAACTCACCATCGCCTTATGGTTCCCGTGAGGATTTTCACCAATGTCTCTCTCATTTTATTTCTCTCAAATTACCTTCGCCTTATGGTGCCCGTGAGGGTTTTCACCAATAATACTCTCATTTTTATTTCTCTCCTGATTCTCTATGCTGAGGAAGACAATTAGTTCCCAAAATGCGTTATCATATCCCTTGTATGCTTAGCCTTAACATTGTCAAAGATTGATCTGAAGGTCTTTCTTTAGTTATAACTTGGCTTTTGAATAAGGTTAGAAAGAAAGGATGACATGAGGCTCAAACGACACTTGAAGTGGGGTAGGAACTACAACTTTTGGAATCGACACAAACAATGAGGATTAACTCATGCCCCAGTTTCTTTGGCTAGGTGACTCTAAATTATTTATTTGGTTGGACCGAGCCCTTAGTAGGGAAGCCTATGTATATCACCCCCGAGAGAGGAGAATCAGGTCATGCGTAGTTCTGACAGCTTGTTCTTTCACTTGATTCTAATTTTTTTGTTGACTCTTTTTCTCTTTGAGACTTTTCTGACTTTATTTTTCTCGACGCCCTTCTTTTTCTCTTTTTGGACATATTTTTCTTTTTTTTTAAAGCTTTTCTGACTCTACTATTTTGCTTAACACCTTTTCTTTTGAGCTTTGTTGACTCTATATTGATTCCAAAAGAGGTGTATGAAAGAAAATAAAACTAAGGTTCAAATGGGGTAAACAAAGGATGACGTAATATTTGGATAGTAGAACAAAATGCCTGCTTCATATCAATCTTTGAAAATGCAAGTACATAACATACAATTTGAAAGTTAGAGATGAAGATCATGTGCGATATCTTTTACAATAGTAACTTTGACTGAGTCTGTGCGTCACTACTTCTTCTGCGCTTTTCTAGCATACAACTTCACTTTTGTTGCATATTCCTCACATTGAATGACTCATGATTTTGTGGAACTGATTTTTGTTCTGCTCACGCAGCCACTATTTGACCTAATTGAGACATGTCTTTCAATTGATGACCAAGTTATTCTTGTGATTGTCAAAATAAGTGCCTTAATTTTCAAAGGAGGCTTCAACTTGTCACCAAATAATCAACACTCTACCTATTTCCTAACTTTAGCCCTCTGATTCAATGTTTCATGGTTAAGTTGGATTTTAAGATCTGAATGAAAATTCCACTAGCATGTCATATCACTAGAATCAACATAAAATGTACTATATAAAGAAAACAAACAAACGACACATATTTAAACACAAAGGGAAAGGGATAATTCATTTCGTTGAAATAAAAGATAGAAGGGTTTGAACATAAATGAAAAAGGGATAAGAGAAAATAGATCCTGAACCACAACCCTGAAATAATTTGGAAAACAAAAAAAAAAGACAAAACAAACTACCAGACCTCTTCCTAGTAAGGAGAGAGGTGACTTCTCAATTACTCAGCCTGACGACTTAGCCACTGGTTTGCATATCAGTATGACTAGAACTTCCCTCACTGTTAATTTTTTGCACCATAATTGATCCATCTTGAATTATCTTTTCAATTTCTTTTTTCAAATCTCGACAATCTTCAATACTATGACCCTAAGCATCAGAATGATATGCATATCATAGATTAGGATCAAAATTTCTTAAACGCTGATTAAGAGTGCACCCAAGAAGAGGAGTGATCATGCCCCATTTTACCAATCTCTAAAATAAACTGGCATATGACTCTCTAATTGGTGTGAAGATATCTCTCGACTTTTGCCTCATTTCATTGTTTGACTTAGATAGAAAAGGTAACGCCCCGATTTTTCTGAATCGGAATGTTACATGGTGCTTATGACCCTGAAGGATCACAAGCTAACCCATGACTGATATCTGTACCTGTACACTACAATATATAACGTAATAATGCGGAAAACATGAACATGTAGACCATAAGGTTCAACTGAATAAAGAATCTATCAAAACATAACATCCATATGGGTGAAAGATACCTAAAACAACTGAAAACTGAATCAAATTTGAACATAAGTTTGAATATTGAATCTGAAAACCTCTAAGTGCTGTCTGAATAAGGATTTGAAGGAACATGTCTCCAACTAACTTCGTAAACTAATAACTGGCTAAAATAATAATGAATAAATCAAATTATATTTTTCTCGAATGAAGAGGACTCATTGAATATCTGCGATTGGAAATGCTACTGCTACTGCTGATCTGGAGCTCGTGTCTTTGAACCTATGGTGTAACATGAAAACAAAGTACCATAGGGCAAATACGTCAGTACAAGGGAATGTACTGAGTATACGAGTGAGGTAGGCTAAATATAAATAGGGTTTATATGTATGAACAATGCTAACTGTATGACTGACATGAATGTAAGAGTACAAATATGCATACATAGTAACTGAAATCATGGGTGCATGATAGCTAATCCTGTATGCTAATACATGGTTTACTAATGGCTAACATGACTGATACTGAAATTTTGATAACATGGGTGACTGTATTTGACAATCCTAAATATGATGGAACTATCTGAGCTCCGTACTGTAACTGAGTCTGACTATATCTGACAGTCCTGATATACTGAAATCTGAAGACCTATCTAAGTTCTTTACTGAGACTGATTCTAAAACTGTGGGAGGTAGTTGTTTAACTGACATGCCCCAATAGCGCATATAGCTAGTTAGGGTCCAATCTCTACCCCGACTGGAGGAGTGTCAATACTGCACCACTGGTAAGGACAGTTGTGGGTGACCCTTAACTGGCAAGTATTCGAAAGGAGAACGGTGGGAAACCTAAACTAACAGGTTAAGATACCTCATCAACCCTAATCTGACAGGCTAAGATGTCTCAATCAATGCTGGATACGTAGTTCTGGAACACAAAAATAACTGCTAAGAATCACACCCTAAACTGGTAGGTGAGTCCCCATCCTTGGGTTCACTTGGTGCTAACTTCTACTCCCATCTGAAGAGACTAAACATGATTCAATTGACTGTACATAGACAGATTAACTGACTTTCATTGACTGACGGAGTAGTACTATTATCTGAAAGTTAACTGAGATCATGAGATTTCTGAAGTTTTCCTAAGTCACATGACTGACTGAGTTCTATAGATTGTAGCTTGACTGAGATTATCATGACAACATGACATGGATCTAGGCACACAACTATTTTTTTGGGTACGAATACCCCCAGGACTCGATAGATGGAAACTGACACACATGACATGACTTGATCACAAGATTTGAGTCCAGAATTCATAATATCATAAGTAGGGGATATCATATTTCATATAGTTATTCAACATCTTAAATAGTGTAGGGAATGAATGGCTATATTTCATGTACATATTGCATATCTCCATTAGCTTACATGCTTCATACCACCACAATAGCAACACATGAAAAGCATGGGATTCATATTGAAGTATGTAACTAACATGGACTTGTCATTTAGACATCATAGAACCATACAAACATGAATTTCTAGCATCCTAAGCATTTTATCAAACACCTTGCATGCATTCTTTAAGGCATAGGTGAGTTTGATACTTGCACCATATTAAACCACCTAAAGTTCATGATTTTCAATTGACAAACATATATATTCCATGAAAACACCTTTATACATCACATTGAAACTTAAAGAACAATCGTCAACATGTACATACTCATATTACCACAAAAGGTTTACAAAATAATATTTAAAACATGGTTCTTGAGCTCTATGAATGGATTGGATCTATAGATGAACACTACACATACCTTAGAAAGGAAACCTTGATGATTTGCTGGAGAGTTCTTGGGTTTGGGAAACTTAATTCTCAATTATCTTGGAAAAAGGCTTGAATCTTGCTTTTGAGAGATGAGTTTGATGGAAACCCTAATCTTGTGGTTGAGAGCATAAGAGAGGGTTTTTGAGATGCTTAACTAAAGAAAAAATGGAAAAAATTATGCCTCTTTAGGGTTATAAGTAGTGGAAGGTGAAGTAAATGACTAAAATACCCTTATGAAATAAATTCCCAGTTGCTGAAAAATCATAGCTGACGACCTTCGTGATAAGGAATCACAAATGTGGTAAGCTATCACGAATGTCATTACTTAGGAGATGGTTTCTACCTAAGGATGACAACCTTCGTGATAGGGCATCACAAATGTGGTAAGCTACCACGAATGTCGTCGTTTAGGAGCTGGTTTTTGCCTAAGGCTAACGACCTTGATGATAGGGCGTCACAAATGTGGTAAGCTACCACAAATGTCGTCACTTAGGAGATGGTTTCTGCCTAAGGATGACAACCTGCATGATAGGGCATCACAAATATGGTAAGCTACCACGAATTTTATCACTTAGGAGTTGGTTTCTGCCTAAGACTGGCGACCTTCGTGATAGGGCGTCATAAATGTGGTAAGCTACCATGAATGTCGTCACTTAGGAGATGGTTTCTGCCTAAGGCTGACGACCTTCATGATAGGGCATTACAAATGTTGTAAGCTACCACGAATGTCATCATTTAGGAGCTGGTTTCTGCCTAAGGCTAACGACTTTCGTGATAGGGCGTCACAAATATGGTAAGCTACCACGAATGTCATCACACTATTTCCATCTTGACATACTACAGTAAAATAGGAATAACTCTTTGCTCCGATATCAGATTTAGGCTAAATTGGTATCGTTGGAAAGCTAATTCAATTATCTATCTATTGATAGGTCATGAGGTGAAAAGAATTCCAAGTATTATGAGAGAGATTCTTATTTGAAGTTGACTATACCAATATCCTTCTCAAGAATTCAATCGGTAAGGAATGTTTTGATTCGTCTGATAGATTGGAGTTATTTGAAGCCTTAATATACATCGAACCTACTCATAAAACTATAAAAGAACCATGATGTACTATGCTTGAGCTTGGTACATGGCTCTAATATTGGTTTGGATTTTTTGGGCTATTATAATATCTCTCCCTTGGAATCATTCGTCCTCGAATGATGACTGCTTGAAATGGGAGAAAAGATAAAACGATGCATACAATGATCATGCTCAACTGGCACATGATTTTAGGACTGAATTGAATTCTAAACTGAATATAGCCCAATTGAACATGCATATCTGATGCATGACTGATAAGCTGAACTCATGAATGCATGATAAGCTATGCACTGATACTTGATACCAATTTTATACTGAAATTTTGAACATGTAACTGAATAAGCTTAAGGAAAATGGTCACCTTGAGCTAAGTCTAAATTAGCAGAGAAAATATGAGGGTACTTGTTTTGCATGTCTGCTTCTGCTTCCCAAGTAGCTCCCTCCATGAATTTATTCTTCCAAAGAACCTTGACTAGAGGAACTTCTTTGTTCCTCAGCCTACGAGTCTGATAGTTGAGGATTTCTATTGGAATCTCTTCATAAGAGAGGCTATACTGAATGTCAACGCTCTGAATAGGGACTACAACTGCTGGGTCACCTATGCACTTCTTGAGCAAAGACACATAGAAGACTGGATGAACTGAGGCTAGATCTGAAGGCAATTCGAGCTCATAGGCTACCTTGTCGAAACGACTGAGAATCCTAAAGGGACCGACATATCGGGGACTGAGCTTTTCCTTCTTGCCGAATCTCTTCACTCCCTTCATGGGCGAGGTCTTAAGATAGACATAGTCATCGACCTCGAATTCAAGATCCTTTCTACAAACATCCGCATAAGACTTCTGTCATCTCTGAGCAGCCCAAAGTCTTTCTCTGATCAACTGAACTTTCTCTAAGGCATCGAATACTTAGTAAGGCCCTATGACTACGGTCTTAATAACTTTGAACCAATTGATCGGATACCTACATATCCTATTATAGAGAGCTTCGAATGGAGCCATCTGAATACTGGAGTGATAGCTGTTGTTGTATACAAACTCAATCAAAGGAAAGTGGTCATCCCAGCTTTCCTTGAAATCAATTACATACACCCTTAGCATATCTTCTAAAGTTTGAATGGTCCTTTCTGCTTGACCATCTGTCTGAGGATGAAATGATGTACTGAGATGAACTTAGGTACCAAGACCCTTTTGGAATGCTTTCCAGAAGTAAGAGGTGAATTAGGTACCTTTGTCTGAGATAATAGATGGTGGAACACTGTGTAATCTGACCAACTCCATGATATAGAGTTTGGCATAATCCTCGGCTGAGTAAGAGGTACAAACTGGATGGAAATAAGCTGACTTGGTCATTCTATCTACAATGACCCAAACTGAATCATACTGATGACGTGTTCTAGGCAAACCTATCACGAAGTCTATGTTCACTTCTTCCCACTTCCAAGTAGGAATAGTAAACTCCTGTATAAAACCACTACATTTCTGATGCTCTATCTTAACCTGCTGATATGTAGAGCACTTAGCCACAAACTCTGCAACGTCCCTCTTCATCCCACTTCACCAATAGATCTCCCACAAGTCTCAGTACATCTTAGTTCCCCCTGGATGAATATAGTATCGTGCACCATGCGCTTCTGTAAGAATTCGCTGCCTCAATTCATCTACACTGGGAACACACAGACGACCCTGACAACGAAGAACACCATCTCCCCTTGGGAGAAAACCTCTACTTCCTGACTCTGAACTGAATCTTTTAGCTTGACAAGGCTAGGATCCCTGTCTTGCTTCTCTTTCACCTCGAAAACTAGACATGACTCTGAACTACTTTGAACACATACACCACCCTTTGAAGAGTCGACTAAGCGAATGCCTAGTCTGGCAAGCTGATAAATCTCTTAAGCTAATTTCTTCTTACTATCCTCAACATGGGAAACACTACCCATGGATAGTCTACTGAGTGTGTCCGCCACTACATTGGCCTTGCCAGGATGATAAAGGACACTCATGTCATAATCCGTCAAGAGCTCTAACCACCTTCTCTGACGAAGATTGAGATCTTTCTAGGAAAAGACTTACTGAAGGCTCTTATGATCTGTGAAGACGTCTACATGAACACCGTATCGATAATTCCTCCAAATCTTTAAGGCAAAGACAACTGCTGCTAACTCAAGGTCATGAGTAGGATAATTCTTCTCATGAGGCTTTAACTGTCTGGAGGCGTAGGCTATGACTCTACCATGCTATATAAGAACAGAACCTAAACCTATTCTGTATGCATTACAATATACTAAGAATCCATTAGAACCGTCGGGAAGTGCTAAAACTGGAGCTGAGGTGAGTCGAGTCTTCAACTCCTGAAAACTCTTCTCGAAAGGTTCTGACCCTGATACTTGACCTTCTTTTGAGTCAATCTGGACATAGGAGATGCCATAGAAGAAAATACCTCGACAAACCATCGGTAATAGCTAGCCAAACCTAAGAAACTCCTGATCTCTGATGGAGAGATAGGGCGAGGCCAGTTTCTTGCCACTTTAATTTTCTGAGAATCTACTCTAATACCGTCATCAAAAATAATATGGCCAAGGAATGCTACTGATATTAGCCAAAATTTGCAGTTACTAAACTTGGCGAACAACTGGTGATCCCTGAGAGTCTACAGAAAAATTATGAGATGGTCTGAATGATCTTGCTCTGTGCGAGAATAGACCAGAATATCATCTATGAATACTATAATGAATGTGTCCAAGTACTGCTTGAACACCCAGTTCATCAAGTCTATGAAAGTTGTAGGGGCATTGGTAAGACCAAAGGACATGACTAAAAATTCAAAGTGACTACACCGAGTACGAAAAGCTATCTTTGGAATGTCACATTCTCTAACTCAGAGCTGATGATAGCCCGATCTGAGGTCTGTCTTGGAAAAATAATTGGCTCCCTGAAGTTGGTCAAACAAGTCATCTATCCCAGGCAGCAGATACTTATTCTTGACTGTGACTTTGTTGAGCTAACGGTAATCAATACACATTCTGAGAGAACTATCTTTTTTGTGCATGAATAAGACTGGCGCACCCTATGAGGATACACTGGGCCAAATGAATCCCTTATCTATGAGATCTTTTAACTGATCTTTCAGTTCCTTGAGTTCTGCTGGTGCTATTCTGTATGGTAGAATAAAAATAGGCTGAGTATCTGGGAGAAGGTCTATGCCGAAGTCTATTTCCCTTTTGGGAGAAATACCTGGAAGATCTTCAGGAAAGACGTCTGAATATTCATTAAACACTGGGACTGATTCGAGACTGGGAGATTCAGAACTGGAATTCTTAACATGCACGAGATGATACACACAACCCTTAGAAATCATTTTCCTTAGCCGAAGGTAGGAAATAAGCTGACCCCTGAAATATAAAGTGCTACCCTTCCACTCTAGGACGAGCTCACTCAGGAACTGAAACTGAACTATCCTGTTTCTGCAGTCGACTATGGCATAGCAGGAATGAAACCAATCCATGCCGAGAATGACATCAAAATCAGTCATCACTAACTCAACTAAATCTGCTGACATGGATTAGACTGAGAGACTGACTTGAAATTATGCTTACTAGCACGACATGAATACTAAAGAAAGGGAACTGTTCCTAAAACATCTCATAGCCTCCTGTAAATAAATATGGCACGCAACACACCCATGTACAAAACTCTACTAGATGCGGCTTTCAGACTTCCTAGGACTCTATTGAACCTTAGGCTTTGATACCAAGTTTGCAACACCCCAATTTTTCTAAACCGAAATGCTACACGGTGCTTATAACCCTGAAGGATCACAAGCTAACCCATGGCTGATATCTGTACCTGTACACTATAATATATAACATAATAATGCAGAAAACATAACTATGTAAGCCATAAGGTTCAACTGAATAAAGAATCTGTCAATACATAACATCCATATGGGTGAAAGATACCCAAAACAACTAAAAACTGAATCAAATCTGAACATAAGTCTGAATACTGAATATGAAAGCCTCTACGTATTATCTGAATAAGGAGTTGAAGAAACATGTCTTCAACTAAATCCGTAAACTGATAACTGGCTAAAATAATAATTAATAAATCAAATCATATTATCTTCGAATGAAGAGGACTCACTGAATCTCTGCGACTGGAAATGCTACTTCTACTGATGATATGGAACTCGTGTCTCTGAACCTATGGTGTAATATGAAAAGAAAGCACCATAGTACAAATGTGTCAGTACGAGGAAATGTACTGAGTATACGCGTGAGGTAGGCTAAATATTAATAAGATTTACATGCATGAACAATGCTAACTGTCTAACTTACATGAACGTAAGAGTAGAAACATGCATACATAGTAACTGAAATTGTGGGTGCATGATTTCTAGTCCTGTATGCTAATACATGGTTTACTGATGGCTAACATGACGGATACTGAAATTCTGATAACTTAGGCGACTATATCTGACAATTCTAAATCTGATGGAACTATCTGAGTTTTATACTGTAACTGAGTCTGACTGTATCTGACAGTCCTAATATACTAAAATCTGAAGACCTATCTGAGTTCTTTTACTGAGACTGATTCTGAAACTGTGGGAGGTAGTTGTTTAACTGACATACCCCAATAACACATATAGCTAAGTTAGGGTCCAATCTCTGCCCCAACTAGAGGGGTGTCAATACCGTGCTACTGGTAAGGACAGTTATGGGTGACCCTTAGCTGGAAGGTATTCGAAAGGAGAATGGTGGGAACCGTAAACTGATAGGTTAAGCCACCTCATCAACTCTAATCTGACAGGGTAAGATGTCTCAACCTACGCTGGCTACATAGTTCTGGAACACAAGGATGACTGCTAAGAATCACACCCTAAACTGGTAGGTGAGTCCCCATCCTTGGGTTCACTCAGTGCTAACTTCTACTCCCATCTGAAGAGACTAAACATGATTCAACTGACTGCACATGGATAGATTAACTGACTTCCATTGACTGACGGAGTAGTACTATTATCTGAGAGTTAACTGAGATCATGAGATTTCTGAGGTTTTCCTCAGTCACATGACTGACTGAGTTCTATAGATTATCGCTTGACTGATATTATCGTGACAACATGACATGGCTTTAGGCACACAACTATTTTTTTGGGTACGAATATCCCCAACACTCGATAGAAAGAAACTGACACACATGACATGACTTAATCACAAAATTTTAGTCTAGAATTCATAATATCATAAGTAGGGGATATCATATTTCATATAGTTATTCAACATCTTAAACATTGTAGGGAATGCATGGATATATTTTGTGTACATATTGCATATCTCCATTATCTTACATGCTTCATACCACCATAATAGCAACACATGAAAAGCATGGGATTCATATTAAAGTATATAGCTAACATGGACTTGTCATTTAGAGATTATAGAACCATAGAAACATGAATTTCTAGCATCCTAAGCATTTTATCATACACCTTGCATGCATTCTTTAAGGCATAGATGAGTTTGATACTTGCACCATATTAAACTACCTACAGTTCATGGTTTTCAATTGACAAACATATATATTCCATGAAAACACCTTTAGACATCACATTGAAACTTAAAGAACAATCGTCAACATGTACATACTCATATCACCACAAAAAGTTTACAAAATAATATTTAAAACATAGTTCTTGAGCTCTATGAATGGATTAGATCCATAGATAAACACAACGCATACCTTAGAAAGGAAACCTTGATGATTTGCTGGAGAGTTCTTGGATTTGGGAAACTTAATTCTCAATTATCTTGGAAAAAGGCTTGAATCTTGCTTTTGAGAGATGAGTTTAATGGAAACCCTAATCTTGTGGTTGAGAGCATAAGAGAGGGTTTTTGAGATGCTTAACTAAAGAAACAATGGGAAAAATTATGCCTCTTTAGGATTGTAAGTCGTGAAAGGTAAAGGAAATGACCAAAATACCCTTATGAAATAAATTCCCAGTTGCTGAAAAATCATAGCTGACGACCTTCGTGATAGGGCGTCACAAAGATGGTAAGCTGTCACGAATGTCGTCACTTAGGAGCTGGTTTCTGCCTAAGGCTGACGACCTTCATGATAGGGCATCACAAATGTGTTAAGAAACCACGAAGGTCATCACTTAGGAGCTGGTTTCTGCCTAAGGCTGACAACCTTCGTGATAGGGCATCACAAATGTGGTAAGCTACCACGAATGTCTTTACTTAGGAGATGGTTTCTACCTAAGGCTAATGACATTCGTGATAGGGCGTCACAAATGTGGTAAGATACTACGAATGTCATAACTTAGGAGATGGTTTCTGCCTAAGGCTGATGACCTTCGTGATAGGGCATCACAAATATGGTAAGCTGTCACGAATATCGTCACTTAGGAGCTGGTTTCTGCCTAAGGCTTATGACCTTCATGATAGGGCATTACAAATGTGGTAAGCTACCACGAATGTCATCACTTAGGATCTGGTTTCTGCCTAAGGCTAACGACTTTCGTGATAGGGCGTCACAAATATGGTAAGCTACCACGAATGTCGTCACACTATTTCCAGCCTGACATGCTGGTGTAAAATATGAATAACTCTTTGCTCCGATATCAGATTTAGGCAAAATTGGTATTGTTAGAAAGATAATTCAATTATCTATCTATTGATAGATCATGAACTCAAATAAATTCCAAGTATAATGAGAGATATTCTTGTTTAAAGTTGACTATACCAATATCCTTCTCAAGAATTCAATCGGTAATAAATGTTTTGATTTGTCTGATAGCTGGGAGTTATTTGAAGCGTTAATATACATCTAAGCTACTCATAAAACTATAAAATAACCATGATGTACTATGCATGAGCTTGGTACATGGCTCTAATATTGGTTTTGGTTTTTTTGGGGTATTATAGAAAATCAGGTTTAGAAGGGTTTTGGTATGTTTGTGGAGTTAGAGGATGACTCCGAGGAGTTGGTGTGTTCCACTGTGGGTAAGATGGGGTTTGAATATGAGGCTGTGCATTATATACTGGATATGGAGGTGGAGGATCAGAGTATAATGGCTTTTGGGAGTGATATGTGGAGCTTGGGCATGAACTTGGGTTTGTGCCTGAGAGTGACGATGATGATGACGGGGTCTTCTTGACTGTTCCTGCTATCCAACTATAATAGCATATGCATCTTTCTCATTCTTTGTCTCCTCATTGATTCATGAACGCTTTTGAATTGCTTGAATAGTCGCTTTCAATGTTGCAAACTAACAATGCGACCAGTTTTAATTCCATCCTCTATAATCTCTCCTATTTTGAGGACCTCAATGAATGACTTGCCTAATGCAGGTAACAAGTGTTGATAATATGTTTCATTTTGCGCTTGAATAAACACCTCTACTATCTTTTTTTTTTCATTAGCAGTTTCAGCCTAGATGCTTGTTCACGCCATCTGATCGCATACTCCCTGAAACTCTCAGTATTCTTCTTCTTTATACTGGTTAGGGATTTTTCATCAGGGATCAATTCCACATTATATTGAAATTGTTGCACAAATCCATTATCTAGGTCATCCAAACTAATCCACTTGTCAATGTCTTGGTCAATAAACCATTCCGAAGCTAGGCCTGAAAAACTCTCCCCGAAATAAGCCATGAGTAGTTCTTCCTTCCCTCTAGTGCCCCTTAATTGGTTACAATAGCGCCTCAAATGTGCCACTAGGTCCCCATGTCTGACATACTTTTCAAACTTTGGCATTTTAAAGCCAAGAGGGAGGTTGACACCTGGAAACATTCATAAGTCCTTATATGAGACACTTTTGTAACCCCCAAGTCCTTGCAACTTCTTCATAGCCAGTTCCAAACTTCTCAATTTTCTGGTCATTTCCTCTTGTTCTTCTATCATAACAGGTTTCTCAGTGTTAGGAGGAAATTCAGGCGGGTGAGTGTCACCGTAAAGACCAGTCAACTTTAATGTAGGCTCAGAAGTGTAATGCTGATCACCGATAATATTCAATGCAGGCTCTCTTGTAGAGTAGGGAGGCACAACTTGTGGATGAACATCAAAAGTAGGAGCTTCAGGTAGGGGTGGCGCTGCAAAAGCATGAACAACAGGTGGAGCCGAGTATGTGGTAGTCTTGAATTGGGTAGTGAGGAAATTAACATTGGAAGTGGTTGGATATTGTTGCCCCAGAGTCGATCCTGATGCATGTTGTGGCATATCAAAAAAAATGGGAAATTGTGCATGTGACACGGGAGGCAAGCTAGAAAGATATTCCAAATTATCAGTGGGAATTGGGGGAGGCGGCAACCCATTAACCCAAGCTCGATGCATTTCTATCATTTGCTGCCTTAATTTCTAAATCTCTTCATTAGATCCTAAATTCTCATTTCCCGAACTCCCTATCTGATTAGTGACAACAAACTCGGTATCCTTGTTGGCCATAACATTCTCTGTGACTTGGTGTAATATGGAGGACTAGCCAAAATGCCACAAACCAAACACCTTAAACTAACTGAACAAGAAATAGCAAAATGCGTTAGAGTTCAACAATTTTTCAAAACCTCTTTTTCCTTCTCTTTTTTTTGAAAAGATCACTGAACCCAAGAATGGTGTCTACATATCTCACTCCCAAGAGAAGAGAATAAAGTGTGCGTAGTTCGTGAAGTCTTGCCAAAATGGCCAATTGAACTCTTTGTTTTCTTTTTTTTTTCTTGAAACTTTAAGAAGAAAAGAAAATAACAATTTGTCAAAAGAATTGACAAAAATGTTTTTGAATTTTTTAGCTTTAACATCCCCATATAAAGAGAAATCTATGATTGCCAAAGAAATTTTTTTTGGGTTTTCAGTTTTAAATTTCATATGAAAATAAAACCTGAACCTATTAAAGGAAATCTTTTTGAAGTTTTTTTTAAAGATGTACATGAAACACTTACTCTAAATAAAGAGTGAAGAAAATCTTTTTTGGATTTTTTTCAAATAAGATCCCCGAACCAACGATAGGCTGCCTACGTATCTCACTCCCAAAAGAGGAGAATTAGGGGTGCGTAGTTCGTCCAGATTGGACAATTAAGGATTAAAATAAACTAAGACTTGACTTAAGAAACGTGATTGCAGACGGACGATGAGAAATAAAATCTTTTTGGATTTTCAATTAGACACTTCACACAAAACTGACACCAACAACTATGAAAGAGAAAAAAATCTTTTTGGCATTTTTGAATTGTGAATGCATGCTAAAGAAAAAGAAAATCTTTTTGATATTTTTGTTTTTGACAAATGAGCGCAAAGATGAAAAAAAATCTTTTTGAATTTTTGATTGTGAAGAAAAAAAGCCATAAAAAACTCTAAAAATAAACTACAAAACTCTTTTTTTTTCAAGCCTGCACACCTTACTTCCAACACATGATTTTCCCAAAATTAGTTCGTCAAATGACCACATTACCCTCAAAGATGCAACATTTAGCACGTAGGGATGCTTCAGAGGTGAGTTTCCTACAAAGGACCAAGTGGGTCTAGCTAGGTCTCAATATGATGCATATAAACATGACCTAAAGGCTGACCTACGTTATGGTTTACTAACAAGGCCGTTCGGGGGAGTATATGGTCGATAGTGGTTGCTTTGCTTTCCACCTACTCCATACATCCAACGGCTCCCCCTCCTAAAATAAGGGTGACTCAACTAGAGTTCGTGCGCACGACGTACACTCCGGGTCTTGTTGCAGAAAGAATTCACTCAGGTTATGCACATGATGCCAGATATAAAGCGGTAATACAGAATAGAAAAAACTGTAAACACGTAGCACTCAACAATGATAAAATAAACAACAAACAATAACACAAACAATGTTTATACACTCATAAAGTCAAACTAAGCCGATACAACTCCAAAAATAAGCTCGAATTCTGAAAAGTCCCCAGCCGAGTTGCCAGAGCTGTCACACCCCTTTTTTACCACCAAAAGATTATGTTTTAAGTTCGAAAGGTTTTTTATTATTAAAGTGACAAAAGATTGAAAATTTGTTTCGAAAAAGGATTATTTATATTTTTTATTCAGAGTCGCCACTTGACATAATCCGGTGTGTCAAGTCACTTTCGAAAGATCATTTTTAAAATAGTTTGACTCTAAAAAACTGATCTGCAAATAGAGATTCCGGCTAAGGAATTCTATTGACCGAGGGGAAGGTGTTAGGCACCCCTCGATCCCGTGGTTTGACCCCAATCGCTTGGTGGAGAGTATCGGCTAATTAGACACCACGAATGTATAAACCACACAACGCACATAAAAAAACATCAAACAACAATCCAAAACCAAAATAATAATGTCCAGTTCAATTATACAGTCCAAAATAAAAAAAAAGAGAAAATATAAATCCTATTCTAAACTAGTCCTAGGCTAAACTCCGTTGCTTTACCCGATGCCTCGGGCCTTCATCACGATCATCTTTTGCCAACATAGTACGTTGGAGAATTCCCCAGTGAATAAATAAAAATACCTCGGGGCATTCCCCGACCAAATAAATACACTTTACAAATACGGTAAACAAGACATTCAACAAATATTTCAAACGTTCCAACAATCCACCAATTCTAAATTTTCCTATCCAGCCTACTGTTTACCTACCCACTCGACGACATATCATATTCAACATCAACAACGAACAAAATACCACAATATTCACTTTTACCAATTTTGATTTATGCCCCCAACTTCAACTCAAGGTTTCAACGTAACAATTCACAATCACTAATTTTAACAATCCATAACCAATATCAACGAAATCAAACACCAAATCAAAATCACTGAATATTCATATCATATTATGCTCCACACAAATCATAAACATATAATGAAATAAAAATAAGAAAGAGATAGAATTGGGCCTTCAATCAAGCTTTCAGAATTAATGTATTATTCTGATTAAAATCGGTAGAATCCGCATTCAAAATACCTTAATTGAACCTCAACAATTAACTTGACCAACTCAAAACTTCGATCCGACCTTGGTGATTGGATGAAGTTGTTGAGTCCGCAGGAATTGGTGATTGATTTATCGTTAACGATGGGTTTGACAACGGTGAGCTCGGAACCACTGTTTCTATGACCCCAAAGCTCCGGCGAACTTTGGTCTCCAGAATAAATCTATCCTAATCGTTTCTCTCCCTCTCTATCTCTTTCCTTCTCTCGGTTCTCTCTATATCTCTCTATTTCTCTCAGTTTCACTACCTCTCTCTCTCAATTTTCTACGTGTGTGGGTATACCCCTACTTGTTATTAAGAGTGTGAATGATTTGTGGTGGTGATAAGGATGCCCATTGAAGGTGAGTGTTGTGTGTGTATATCGAGTGATGGTGAGTATTGCTCTCTAGTCTTGCTATTTTTGTGTATTTTTGTATGAAGAAGAAGATAAGAAAAGTAAAAAAAAATGAAAGAAAAAAATCCACCCTCTTTGTGATATGCTGTCTCTATATAGTATGTGAAGCTTTTTTCTTGTATGGAATCAAGATGGGTGATGAATGTCTATCCTTATGTTAGTGGTGGCCCCCCTTTTTTTTGTTCTTAATGTCTTCTTTTATCCTTGTTTCCAGTAAAAGAAATAAAATATGAATGGGGTCAACTGGGATGATGTGGGTAGGGGGTTAAGTGTGTTGCGGTGTCTGCTTTTAATTGGAGAGGTTGTTAGGATAGGATTAAAACAAGGTAAAATTTGTTAAGGGTTGTTATTTTTTTCATTTTATGGAGGGATAATTACATGGTTGAGGGTACACGATAGGATAAGGTAAAAATGAGTAAAAGTGATATCGGCGAGGGACAAAATTAGGTGTTTACAATAATGAAGCCTAAGTAACTAAGGTTCAAAGCAACAAGCTAAGTATTTCGGCTCTATGATTTCAATTTAACCTAAACAATCCAACTAAACCCAAGTCTTGTATTTCATCAATCCAACATCTAAAATCTATCCTAAATCCAACACAATATCATAAGAATACTATGAAAAAGCTTCCAACAAGGGATAAACCTAGCCTACCCTAATGCCGAAGAAAGCTCACGAAATGCTAAACCTTTACTTTTCCCTTTCGAGAAGCCTCCTCAAGATGCCAATTTATAAAAAGCACACTCTATAGGTCAATACGAGAATAACAATACCCATATTGCACCATTGTGCTTAGGATCCAAAAAGAACATCACAACCTTCCAAGTGGGTCCTACTTTTAAAAATCTCATTTCTGAGGCCAACCTAATGTTCCTACATGAACAAGGAATTGTAACCCTCAAGAATGGATAAAAATCAAGCTAATTTGGGGCTAAAATCAAGCCCTTAAGCTATTTGGGGTTTTGGTCAAGAACCAAGTAACTTCACCAAGAAAAGAGTGGAATCTTACTTTAATTCGGGTGATAATCATGAACCAAGTCACCCACAAGTCTCAATTTTGTGTTATCACTCTCTTTAGGGGTTTTTCCCTCAAGAGTTGGGTAAGAAATGGGCTAATTCGCGACCTAAGGGGTTTATTTGTACCTCTTCCAAGTAATCAGGTATTGCAATAGCACACCCTAGCCTTAGAAGAAGATGTGGCGATCGTTGCACCCTCTAGTGTGATCACACTACTTATTTTGTACACACTAGTGCAATGTAACTCAAGTAGTGCGATTGCAGAGGCACCAAAAATCAGCTGAAACTTGGAAATTTTCTCAAATTTTCTTTAATGCCTTGGAATTCATTTGGAATCATCTATATGCAAATGAACTATGATCACACTAAATTCAAAGTTTTGGACATGATGAAGCATTCAGATTTTCCATCCGAGTTTTTTTTGACCTAATATGGGTTGTTCAAGGTGTATCTCGGGTAAATTCAGAATTTTCAGACGAGCGTAGGGGAATATTTTGAGAAAAAAAATAGTGAGGGCACCGGAATAGGCCTGCGGCATGGGGCTTAGCCCATCTCTTTATATCCTATGGCATGGGGCTTAGCCCGCAGCTCTATAGCCCACAGTGTGGGGCTTAGCCCGCCGGTCTAGAGCCCGTGGTGCCCTCTGCTTTATCTATCCAGCTTTTGGTTCTTCATCATTTAAGGGCATTTGGGTCAATTCCCCTTACCCAAACTCATCCATAACACGAAATTTAGGTCCCCAAGGAGCATTATTCCCCCTTTATTCATAAAATCTCTCAAGAAAACCATCTTCCACCTCAAGAACAAACCCTAACCCATTCTCAAGGAATCATGTAATTTAAGCTTCAAAACTTAAGAAATTCCCAAGAATCTTCACGAAATCATCTAGTGAGGTATGCGTGATGTTCATCCATGGGTTTCTTTCTCCAATGGAATCCAAGAATCCCTTTTTCATTTTAAATTATGAGTTTTCATATTTAAGTTGAGATATCTCCATGAATCTCTTGTTAGTTCAATTACAAGTAATGTTTATAAGTGTTTTTCAAGTGGGATGATACATTACATGTTTTAAATGTTGTAATCTTCATGTTAAATCCCTAAGTTATGATTTTAGTCTTGTAATCATGTTATTCTTACATGCTTTACTCATTTCCATGCTTAAGTTCATGACTCTCATGTGTTTGATGAAATGCCTAAGTGTTGGGTTTTGAACAATGATCTCCTACTACGGTTTTAAAGCTTTTATATGGCATTATTATTAATCCCATTCAGTGCTGGTGGGTTATGAACACCCGATACCTATATGTTTTAGAGGAATTTTTATTTTCAAGTACTTAGACAGTTAATCCATGACTCTTATCAGTATACTTACGCATTTATAATCCTGATGAGCACTATTAGTTATGTAATAATGTTCAGTCTATCCCACTATCAGTGTCAGTTCAGTTGGGAGTAGGATTAAGCACCGAGTGAACTCAGGGATGAGGGCTCACCTGACAGTAGAGGGTGTGAACCTTAGTTGCAATCCCCGAGTTCTAGAACTACATAGCTAGTGTAAGTTAGAGATGTCCACCTGCCAGTTGAGGGTTGAAAAAGTATTTATCTGTCAGTTGAGGGTGACACATATCTCATTAGAGCACCTTCTAGTTGAGGGTGACTCATTAGTCCTTCAGAACACCAATTTAGTGGATCCGCACAGCTAGTATTAGTACCCGTGGCATGGTACTGACACCCTTCCAACTAGGGTTACAGGTTGGACCCCGATCAGTTTAGATTGTGGCATGTCAGTAAGATGATACCTCCCACAGTGTCAGTACAATATTCAGTATAGTTTCAGTTCAGGTTTTCTTCACCAAGTGTACATACTTTTAGTTATACAGTTTACAGTCTTTCAGGTTTCAGACTTATTTCAGTTTACAGATTTATGCTTGGTCTTGCACTCTCAGATGTTACAGTTTTCATGCATTCATGTTCAATTATCTCATGCTATTCAGTTAGTCCTTATTTCATATGTACAGTACCCCATGTATATCAGCCTAACCTCATCTCATATATCAGTACATTTAAAGTACTGACTGCATATCAAGACAAACCATTAAGTTAGCTAAGGACTGAATATCTCATGCTAACAGCCTCTAAGAAACTAAAATGAAAGACAAGCTACCCATACTCACTATCTTCCGACTCAAGGGATCTTCTACCATATTTGCCTTGCCCGGATGATACAAGATAGAAATATCATAGTCCTTAAGCAACTCCATCCATCTATGCTGTTAAGCATTAAGATCTCACTGGGTCATAAGATACCGAAGACTGCAATGATCAGCGAAAATCTCAGAATGCACACCATAAAGATAATGCCTCCAAATCTTAAGCGCGACAACTATCACCGCCAACTCTAAATCATAAGTGAGGTAGTTGTGCTCGTGCACCTTAAGCTATCTCAAAGCATAAGAAATAGCATGGCCCTGCTATATCAATACACAATCTAGACTAACACCAGAAGCATCACACAATACGGTGAATCTCTCACCCTCAATGGAAAGAGCTAAAATAGGTGCTGAATTGAGAAAATCCTTGAGCTTTCCAAAACTTGACTCATAATTCTCAAACCATCAGAAAGGAACCTCCTTTTGAGTCAATCAGGTCATAGGGGATAAAATAGTAGCAAATCCCTCGATGAAGCATCTATAATAACCGACCAAAATAATGAAGCTACGACCCTTAGTCGGAGTTGTAAGTCTAGCCTAATCACGAATCTCCTTTACCTTGATTGGGTCTGTCATAGTGCCTTCCTTAGACACCACATGTCCAAGGAATGTCACCGACTCAAGCAAAAACTCACACTTGGAGAACTTGGCGAAAACCATATGATCTCTCAAAGTTAGGAGCATGATCCTCAAATATTGCACATGATCCTCACTACTCCTCAAATACACAAGGATGTCATCAATGAGCACGATCATGAAAGAGTCCAAATAAGGCCTAAATACTTGGTTCATCAAATCCATAAATGCGGATAGGCAATGGTCAACCCAAATGACATTACTAAGAACTCATAATGACCATAACGGATCCTAAAAGCTGTCTTCAGGATATCCTCAACATGAATCCTCAACTAATAGTAACCAGACCTTAAATCAATCTTAAAAAACACGGCGGCACACTGAAGCTAGTCAAACAAATCATCAATGCGAGGCATAGGAAAACAGTTCTTCACAGTCACTTTATTAAGTTGCCTATAATCAATACACATGCGCATGGAACCATCTTTATTCTTTATGAACAATATAGGAGCTCCCACGGGGACACATTCAGTCTAATAAAACCCTTACCAAGAAGATCCTAAAGCTGAGAATTTAGATCCTTAAGTTCGGCAGGAGCCATGCTGTAAGGCGTCATAGAAATAGGTCGGGTGCTGGGATCGAGATCAATAGAAAACTCAATCTCAAAGATGGGGGGAATACCACGCAGGTCGATAGGGAACACATCAGGAAACTCACAAATAACAGGAACAGAGTCAAGCAATGAACTCTTCACACTAGTATCATAGATATAAGTGAGATAAGATTCACAACCCCTCGATATAAGTCTACTAGAACACATGTAAGAGATAATCCCCATTGGCTCACGGCTAACAACTCCCTACCATATGAATGAGGGTATATCAGGCATAGCTAAGGTAACGGTCTTGGCAAAATAATCCATGACCACATGATAGTAGGATAACCAGTCCATGCCTAGAATTATATCTAAATCCTCCATATCCAGAGTAATAAGATCAATATAAGTATCAAAATACTAATTGTCACAACAAATGGTCTGAGTACTTGATCCACTACTAAAAAATCATTCACTGGAGTAGATACACGCAATGGAACATATAATAAATCACTAGTCAACTCCAACTATGGTGTATAATAAGCAAAAGTATAAGAATAAGTAGATCCTGAATCGAATAAAGCTAGGGACTACTGGTGGCACACCAAAATTATACTTGTGACAACAACATCCGAAGTTTCAGCCTCAGGTCTAGCACGTACTGCATACAACTGACCTCGCCTAATACCTGGCTAGGCACCTGACCGACCTTTTGTTCGACTTTCTTGACAACCTCCTTGAGTACCCTAAAAACCACCCCTGCGACCATAAAAATCACCTCTAGCTGAGGGATAAACTTTTCTAATAGAGGGAATACTTTGAGTTGAAGCAATAATCGCCCCATGACTAGGGAAATCTTGTAAATAGTGATCAGAGAGTCCACAAGTAAAACATGAGACATGAGCTGAACCAGAACAAATAGATCCAGCTGACATAGAGTAACTACTACGACTAGAATAACCAGAAGATGAACCCCTCAAATACTGACCACTGGCCTTACCATGGCGATTACTAGCACTAGATTAACTTCCGTCAGTAATTTGAAGAGCTGCCTGTCGACTAGGCTGACTTTAAGTCTGATAGGATGGGTGCAAAAGATACCTACTTTAAGAACTGCCATCTCCTCCCACTGAATCTACCTTGAAACCTAGGCCTCTTATCACGACCCTCACGATACATCTCCTCCATCACCTTAGCATGATCCAAAACCTCAGCAAAAGACCTTCCCATAACAATAATACTTTGAGTAGACATACGAATAGGGAGTCTTAACCCTCTAACAAAGAAATAAACCCTCTTATACTAAATGTCCAGAATAGAAGTCACATGTCTAGCCAAATAGTGAAAACTAGCCTCATACTGTGCAACTGTCATTGAGCCTTACTCTAATCTAGAGAACTAGTCCCTCAAATAATCTCTAAGGTTGGGAGGCATATACTTCTCCAAAAATATCTCGCTAAACTGAGTCCGTGACAAGAGAGAAGATCCAGCTAGCCTAGAATCCATATCACCTCTTTAACAATGATGAACAGACAAATTAAATGAAATATAGTGTAATCCACACCATGAGTCTCAACAAGGCCCAAACTATGAAGCCTATCCTCACAAGCAATCAGAAACTCATATACATCTTCGCCTGGTGCCCCCAAAAACCTAGGTGGAGCCAATATCAAGAATCTACCTAACATCTTCTGATCTTCAAAAGATATAGCATGTGTACCAACTACCGGCTGAGTAACTATCAGTGTAGGAGGAACCTTAACTCTATGAGTCGTAGCTACAGGTTATGCCGCGTATAGATTGTGCACCATTAGACAACACACCACCAACTAAACCTAAAGTATGAACTAATGCATCAATGAGCAATGAAGAAAAAATAAACCTAGGTGGAGTCGGGGCTAGTCTCTGGCCCACCACTAGCTGGGGCGGAATGTCCTCTGGCTCAGAAGTGAAAATAGAACTCGGGGAAGTCGGCCTATCCTGGCCCACCACTAGTTGGGGCGGAATGTCCTCTGGCTCAGAAGCAAAAATAGGACTCGTGGAAGTCGGCCTATCCTGGCCCTTAGCTGAGGACACATCACGAGGTTGCCCATGACCTCTAGGTCATCTAGGAATAAGATAAAGATCCTTAGCCTCGATCTCAATATCCTAGTCTTGTCTAGCGTAAGCACATGTCCTAACCATTTGTGAAAGAGTAAAGTCAAGGAAATACTTCTACAAACCAACTTAGACTCTTATCATGAACTGACTGAAAGAAGTGAAGAACTCCTAAGCATATTCCATAGCCTCCTACAGATAGGAAGCAGACGTCAATGTTCCAATCCGTAGGATTCTACTAGGCACTTGCTCTTGTACCAACAATACTGGTGAAATCTAGGCTCTAATACCAATTTGTAAGACCCAATTTAAGAGTCAAGATGGCACCTACTAAACCCTAACAGTAGGTAAGCCAAAACTATAACCCAAAGCTAACGTAATGGGTTAATTTAGTAGGAATTGTGCAACATAAGCCAAATTCAAGAAACACAAGTTATAAACAAACCAAGAGTTCCAAATAGATAAAATAGAAAATATAAGATACCAATCCCAGGACCTGGTAGAGCCAGTACAAGTGCATCTAACAGTATCAATACAACTCAAAAGTCTAGAAAGGTTAATACATCTGTCTCAAAATAAAATATTGAAAGACAAAATAGAGGGAAATGGGCAACTCAAACTCCAAGGGCTCACCCTATCTCCGTAAATCAGTCACCATATGAACAACAATCAACGACGATAGCTAGTACTCAGATATGTACCAAAATAGTATAGAAGTGTAGTATGAGTACCAAAATAATGGGTACTCAATAGGCATCATTTGCTGGCTAAGCTAAATCATGATATAGTTATAATAAAATGTAAGATAGCATAAACTATGTTAAGGTACAAAAATGAACCTGAATCATCCCAATATCACTGTACATACTAAGAAATTAAACCCAAATAAGAATATAACATAAGACATCAATACATGCCAATATCGCCGCGGGAACATACATAAGCAATTCAGAATAATAACGCATCAATAAGCATCATCGCAGGCACGCATAACTATAAAATTGGCTCCCATATGCCAATTGATGTAGAAAAGTAAAGAACACATCACAACCTCCTATACGATTAGAAGTACCCTTAAGAGAAGAATAAAGAAATCAACCAACTCAATAGTCATCTTTCATCGTCGTTTGATAATTATTTCACAAATTTCATTAGTATGTTATTTACCAACATTATCACAACTCCCCAACATTAGACAAAGTACTCACATTCCATAATATCATCATTACTTAACGATCTTAGCATCAGTATATACTAGCCATCATTTACTAGTTAACCAACTCTTATTAACTAATCCATTTGACTACAAGTCATCATATAACCTCTAATCATCATTCAACAACTATTTACCATATAGCTACTAACCACTATTCATTAGGAAATCATCATTACTACAATAACATCATTTATTATCTAGCCCATATTTATCAACAAGTCTCGAATGTCAACTAGTCATTATTAGCCACTTCAACAATATCCACAACTAATCATCAATTATCTTTAATCCTTTATTATCATAAATCATTAATTATCACTAATTATATATCATCACAAATCATTAATTATACGTCTTTATAACCATTAAATACTTTTGAGCTATAACCAGCATCACTAGTATCAACAACATACCCAAATTTCATATAAGTGAATATAAACATATAATTGCCATGCATAGGGCTAGTCGAGCTCAGACCGGTAGATATACACATAGGCATATTAATATAATCATTCGCCAGCCTTGCCAGGTATCAATATCATCACAATGTCCTCCATTCTTATCGAACATCATCATATCATCATAATATACTCCAGCCTTGTCAGGTATCAAAATACCATCATTATATTCTCTAGTCTTATCGAGTATCAATATATCATTATTATCATAATTCGTGACAGAATCAATAGCATAAGTAATCATATAATTAAATATCATGATTTTACACATAATGAATGGCATAACTTCTCAGAATAATCAATAAGTATGACTTGTAACATAATTCATGGCATAATTGCTAATATCATCATTGTAAACATTTTCTATCATGATCATAATCATTAGGCAATATCATGAACTATGACTCATTGATAGCCTACCTAATGGCCTATCATTAGTATAAAGATAGCTTGTCAATAGCTAATTTATGGCATAATCTATAGCTTATTCATGGAATGGTCCATAACATAGTTTATGGCTTCAACAATATTATGTCAAGGGCTCACTCAATAACATATTTTGTAGTCTAATCAATAGCCACGAAAATAGCATGATCAATAGCTTATCATAAGCTTAATAAATAAATCATATGTATGGCATAATCATTAGGCATTACTTCTAACGTCGTTCATCATAACCAATAAGTACCAAGGTTCCTCAATATTGCCTCAAAGGGCATTTTCTAGGCATTTACTCAGTGTATGAAGGTTTCATGATAACTACCATCAATCTTGACTTAAGGTGGGTCAAAGAGCCCACTTCTAAATGTCCAAAATACATACTAAGTCAATTTCTACCCAGACTAGGCTAAGGTATCTAAATCCACCCTTAGATGTAAAGCAAGCCATAATTAGTCCTAAGGTAAAGATTCATCTCTAAATAACAACTAAGTAATATAGAAACTAAGGCAATCTTCCTTTGGTGTAAGAAACTAAGGACAATTCACTCTTAGCAGGAGTAACTAGAGAGTTTTACTTAATTTAGAGTGAGCTAAGGCATTTTCATGCTAAACATGAGTTATGAAGTCTAAGGCACTATGGTTCAAGGCAACAAGCTAAGTGTTGCATCTCTATGATTTCAATTTAGCCTAATCAATCCAACTAAACCCAAGTATTGCATTTCAACATTCCAACATCTAAAATCCATCTGAAATCCAATATAATATCATAAGAATGCTATGACAAAGCTCAATCTAACAAGGGATAAACCTAGCCTACTTCAACGCTGAAGAAAGCTCACGAACTACTAAACCTTTATTTTTCCCTCCTGAGAAGCCTCCTTAAGATACTTTGATATCAAAATCACATTCTATACGTCAATATGAGAATAACGATACCCATACTGCACCATTGTGCTTTGGGTCCAAAAACAATATCAAAACCCTCCAAGTGGGTCCCCCTTATAGAAATCTTATTTTTGAGGCCAACCCAATGTTCATACATGATCAAGGAATTATAAACCTCAAGAATGGATAAAAACCAAGCTAATTTGGGGCTAAAATCAAGCAGTCAATCTATTTAGGGTTCTAGTCAAGAACCAAGAAAATTCACCAAGAAAAGGGTGGAGTCTTACTTTAGTTTGGATGATAATCATAAAAATAGATGTTAATCAAGCTCCCAAGTCACCCACAAGTCCCAATTTTGAGTTATCACACTCTTTAGGATTTTTTCTCTCAAGAGATAGGTGAGAATGGGCCAATTCGTGACCTAAGGGGTCTATTTATACCCCTTCCAAGTAATCTGGTGTTGCAATCGCACACCCAGGTGTGCAATCGCACACCCTAGCCTCAGAAGTAGATGTATCAATCTTCACACCCTCCAGTGCAATCACACTACTCACTCTACACTTACTAGTGCGATAGCCACTTTAGTGGTGCGATCGCAGAGGCACCAAAAACTAGCTGAAACTAAGAATTTTTTTCAAGTTTTTGCTAATGCCTCAAGATTCATTTGGAATTCGATATACACATCTTAACTATGTAACCACACTAAATTTGATGTTTCAGACACGATGGTGCACTTGTATTTTCCATCTGAGGTTATTTCAACCAAATGTGGGTCCCACACCTAACTTTTTCAATCTTTTAACTTTCCGACTAGTAGGTCAAAATGAGCTCGGGTGCATCAGGACCCAAACCAAAGGTCTACCTGGCCGAACATCGATATTTTAGAGCTGGTGGCACAGTCTAAATTTGCATTAATTTTTTTACTAATGTTTTTACCCAATGGATATTTGGAACTAGCAAAGACTTAAAGATAGAGAATTGGCTCTAAAAAACAAATTAATTCCCTGGTAACCAAACTGTTAGTCTCAATAAGTCATAAATAACTTGGGGAAGCTATGGAAATCTCCAATGGTGAAAATAAGCGGAAATAGGAAAATGACCTGAAGGGTCATTACAACAATTCCTCAAAAAAACCGACCTAAGGCAAGCAAACTACCCAAATCTAGGCTAAGGCCTCCAATAGTACCATAAAGCTACTAAATATCTTATAATAAAATCCCATTTTGTCATGAGAATGTACGTTTTTACGAAAAATTATTTAACTTTAGTGAAAATTGTAGTGTTTTGCCATTAGAATTCCAAATTTAATTTGGAATTGTATTTGAAAAAATAAAAACAAGTGAAACTTGTTTTCACTTCAACTAATCTCACAACCAATTTATTTTCATAGACAAACACAACTCCAATTTATAGATTTCATGGCCAAACACCTAGTAAACCTTAAGTTGAAAGAAACTATCGAAACCAAGCCCCTAAAGTGGAATTCAGCTCTAAGGCCCCTAAATAAGATGAGAGTCCCAAAAATACTGTGATAAAGCACCCCAAAACTATAAAGTCCCATAATGAGTTAGTAAATTATCATACATATATCTTAATGAGCCAAGTCTAAAAGTAGGTAAGTCATAACCTACCCGAAGACCAAATGACATGCTTATGATCAACTACTTTGGGGTCTTACCTTTTCGAGAAGCATTTGACTACTACCATACTATTAAAATAGTAATCTACTCATTAAGATGAGAAAAATGATATCCATGTTGAAGTTTTGTACTTCGAGCCAAAATTAGGGTATAAATCAGCATATAATGGAATTCAAAATGAAATTCTCAAACATGTTCCTTGAAGAATTAGGAACTTACATTCAAAAGTTGAGCGAAAATAGAACTCAATTCAGGGATCAACTCAGCCCCGCAAGTTCCAAATGTCTCAATAATGAAAGTCAATTTTTTTGAGAAAATAGGACGAAATTAGGCATAAAACTAAAGAAAAAAAACCACGGAAATGTACAAAATCTGATCTCACAATAGAAAAAAACCCACAAATTGATCTCCTCTTAGCTCCACAAGGTCCAACGATAGACAAAATAAAGAAACAAATTTTGAACTAATTACTAATGGCGAGGCAACTTCAAAAACAGTCCATGAACACAAAAGCGTACATGACAGTAAATACATTCAAAGGCCACAAAAGCCGCACACCAAGTGTTTTTGCGCTAAAAAATTTCCAAGTCTAAAATTCTCTGAATGGGTCCTCAAGATTCATTGGGAACCCCATACATGCCAAAAAGGTTGCTACCTTATTAAAAATGGCATTCTGAACAAAATGGAACTAATAAAATTCCCAACACAGGTCATTTCAATGAAATATGGGCCCAAGACCCATCCCAGAAGGGGGCCTATTCTGTTTATAACAAAAATCTACCCACTAGCCTAAAATGAGTCTGAAAGCCTCAGGACCCAAATCAAAGGTCCCTCTAGCCTAAAATCCATATTTTGGAGCTAATAAAATTGTCAGAATTCTCATCCAAGGCCGTTTAGTCTATGTTTTGACCAAAGTAAAATTTCTCAACTTCAAAAGCTCCAAAAAGAGGAAATTGGCTTAAAACTCAAATGAACTCCCCATGCCCGAAACTAAATCAATTTTCCTGGCAAGTTATAAATGACTTGTAACAACTGCAAGAAAGCTTAAAATACAAAAAATGCATGAAAATAGAGAAAAAGACCTGGAGAGTCATTATAACATCCACTACTAAAGTACTTTCATCCATAAAAGTTAAGAATATGAAGTACCTCAAAGATCAAATAAGCAAGGATACTTGGTCCGCATATCCAACTCATTATCCTAAGTAGCCTCCTTAATATGCTGATTCCTCCATTGAAACTTAAAAACTGACATCTCTCTAGATTTTAGACATATGACATCCCTAGCAAAAATAGCAACCGACTCCTCTTCGAAAGTCAAATGATTATCTAGCTAAACCAAATCCTAATGGAGCATGTGAGACTCATATGAAATATATCATAGAAGCATCCATACATATAAAGGATGAATACCAAGAAAATCCCAGAGGTAGAGCTAACTCATATTCCACATAACCTACTCACTGTATAATCTCAAATGGATCGATATAACTAGGGCTGAGCCTAACTCTATTCCCAAACCTTATACACCCTTTACAGGCGACACACAAAGGAACATTTGGTCACCAACTCCAAACTCTAATTCTTAAAGTGTATGCTTAGCATTCTTCTACCTGCTATAAGTTGAACGAAGCCTATCCTGAATTACCCAAACCCTATCCAACAAATCACACAATAGATTAGTATGCCCCGACTTAGCCTCAAACTAATCAAACCACCCGATAAGAGATCTACACTGTCTGCTATCTAGTGCCTAAAATAGAGCTATCTAGATACTTAAATGGCAATTGTTATTATACAAAAACTCTGCTAAGGTTATAAACTAGTCCCACTAACCTCTAAAATACATAAAATATGCCCAAAGTATATCTTTCAGCACCTAAAAAGCCTGCTCAGATTGGCCATTGATCTAGGGATTAAAATTTATGCTAAGGTAGACCCGAGTACCCAAATCCTCCTAAAAAGACCTCAAAAATTTAGAGGAGAACTGGTACCTCTATCAGAATAATTGTCATTGACACCCCCTAGAGATGGACTATCTCTCATACATAGATTCTAGCCAATATCGCTGAGTTATAGGAAGACTGAATGAGTTGAAAGTGAGAAGACGTGGTCAAGAAATAAATGATGACCCATAAACAATTAAAACCATAAAAAGTATGCAAAAACTTATCACAACATTTATGGTAATCCCTCCTATTTATACTTGGATATGTGTAGCCTCTGAGTTAAATCACCAGGTTTCAAGTGTTAAGACTCCTCCTATTGACAGTTTAAGCATTGGGATACAAAGCTCACTATATCCCTTTTTATCCCGCACTAGCAATAATGCTACCTCAAATCTCTACACATCTTAGCTTCTCCTTGATTAATAAAATATCTAGAACAGTGGCCCTTCTTCAATATCAACCAAAATAGATCACCAACCCTCGAAACACATATATGATCATTAAATCTTAAAATGCCCTCCAAATCTAGGATCACCTTTCTGTCATTGCCTCTCAACACTCGATCTTGAATCACACTTAACTTACTATCCTCACACTGTCGCTCCTAAGTATTCTCCAATAATATAGATCGATCCTTAACATGAGCAATACCTCTTGTGGGATTAGGAATATTAATTCAAATTAAACTATTGGCTATAGATTGGATGTCCAAAGACAAGGTCATTTTGATGCTGTAAGAAATGCCAAACTCCCTACACTCGCCGCCTTCCAGCTCAAGGCATTCACTACTATGTTTGCTTGTTAGGAATGTAATAATAGAAATATCATAATCCTTCAATAACTCCAAACACTTGTGCTGGCTTAAATTAATATCCTTCTAACTAAGCATGCACTAAAAGGTATGATGGTCGATGAATATTTGATAATGCACACCATACAAGTAATGCCTCCAAATCTTAAGTGCGAAGACCACCATCGCCAACTCTAAGTAATAGGTGGGGTAGTTGCATTTGGGCACCTTCAGCTGCCTATAGGCAATATTATCACTCGACCCTGCTACATCAGAACACAACCCAAACCAACTTTAAAAGCATCACGATAAATGGTAAATCCCTGGCCCTTAACTTTAAGTGTCAAATTTAGATCAACTAAAGTGAGTAAGGACTTGAGCTTCAAAAACTTACCTCACACTCGACGAACCACTTTAACAGGATATCTCTTCTTGTTTATCTAGTAATGGAACTATAATAAAAGAAAACCCCTTGATGAACCATTTGTAGTAACCTTATAACCTAGTGAAACTACAAACCTCAGTAGAAGATATGGGCCTAGCCCAATCACGAACTGCGTCAATCTTCATTAGATCTACTCTAATCTCATTATTTGACACCATGTTGCCCCAAGAATTCTACAAACTCATTCCAGGAATCATACATTGAGAATATGGAATAAAGTCACTAATCTCTTAAAATCTAGAGCACATTGCTCAAGTTTCACTCATGTTCTTCCCTAATCCATAAGTAAATAAGGATATTATCAATAAATACAAACATAATAGAGTTCAAATAAGGCCTGAATACATAGTTCAATAAATCCATGAACGTTGTTGGGGCATTGGTCAAACTAAAAGACATCTCTAAGAACTCGTACTGACCATAGAGAGGCTTAAAGATAGTCTTAGTTATGTCTATCGCTCTAATCCTCAACTGATGGTATCCAAACCTCAAATCAATTATAGAAAACATGACTAAACCTGGCAGCTATCCAACAATATCATCAATACTTTTATTAATATCCACCATTTTCAACTATCAATAGTTGATATACATATACATAGAATCATCTTTTCTTTTTAGAAATAGAAAAGAGAACCCAATAGACAATATTAGGTAGAATAAACCCCTTAGTTGAAGGTTCTAAAGTTGTACATTAAGCTCCTTCATCTTAGCAGAAACCGCTCAACAGTGAAACAAAAATAGGAGGCTACCTGGCTTGACATCACTAGCAAAATCAATATCACACTCAGGAGGAAGACTAGGCAAATCAATAGGAACTATGTAAGGAAATGTACAAACCATAGGTACTGAGTCTAATGAAGAAGTTGGTATCATGAACATAAGTGAATTAAGCCAAGCACCGTTTAGGTACTAACTGCCTCACTTGAATATAAGAGACAATCCTCATGGTACATGACTATCGAAACCCTATCACGCAACTAGAAAAATATTAAGAATGGGTAAGGTAATTGTTTTGGTAAAGCAATCCAAGATCATATAAGAAGAAGATAACTAGTCTATACCCAAAATAGCATCGAAATCTACCATATCAAGAATAACAAGATCCACTTAAGTATCTTACTCCCAAATAGTCACCACATGGGATCGATAAACCCAATTCACTACTAAAGAGTCACTTGTAGAAGTAGCTACACACATAGGCATAGGCTCACTAGAGAATCCTAAATAAGAAGCAAAGAATCAGATACATATAAATATGTAGAACCTAAATTAAGTAAAATAGAGGCTAGCTAATGACAAACTAAAATTGTACCTGTGATGACTGCATTTAAAGCCTTTGGCATACCAAAAAATCTGTATAACTATCCATGTTTGCCTTTATATTGGGAACCCACCCGTCCACCTACTTTACCCAATTGAGCACCTCCAAAAAAACCCTAGGTCCTACCTCTACTATTCTGAACACCACCTCTGCTTGATGGCATTATGGCCATGAGCAACTGAACTAACTGACCTGGATACTCAACCAACCCACACAAGGACCACTCCCTAGCAAAATATCTAACCTCTGCACAATCATAACAACCCCTAGAAGCTCTGTTCTAGTGAGAAGTACATATTCTCCTAGAATGGACACCACGGCCTAAAGTTCACGAATAAGAATCCCGTGAGGTTTAATCAGAGTTGTGACCATTATACCTTGTCTGACTACCACTAAAGAGATAAAGTACAACCTGCATGGACCTACTAGGTTGAATGTAGTATTGTTACTGACCTCTACTAAATAAACTCCTGCATTGTATGATATTTTTCATATATATTTATATTTATATTATATGTATTATTTATACTATCTTTATTTTAATCTTGTAACGTTTAAGATTGTTAGGATTCTACTCTATGTAGACTATATTTTTCTTGCTATTTATAGTGTATATTATCTTCTAAGCTTAGTCGGCCTATGATGCCTACTGAGAAACTTGTGTTTTGATACACATCTATACTTTTATATATTTTCTACTACAGATTGTATCTTGAGTGATCGTTGTTGATTTCAACATATCAAAAGGTTGTTGTAATAACTCGTTCCATTATTATTGATATAACCACAACAGAAATACCCAAATTTAGAACTTTTCTATCAATTTAAATTGAGTTAGGATTAACTGTTATTTTTGTTTAATGATCATTGAGGGTATAAAATTAAAAGAGTAGGATCGATCTACCTAGGCCTATTGCAATGTACTTTGGTCGCTACAACAAGCCCACTGTAGTCATGAGACATTCACCATAGCGGTGCCTGCTAGTAACATGCAAATAAAAGATATTTTTATTTAATACTTATTCTAAAAAGAGGAGTTCTCTCTTAAATTACCCTTGACCTACTTCCAAGCTATTGGAGAAATATGATTAGGCATTTGAAAAAGGTATTCACATGGATAGAATGTAGAACCAACTTATCTAGATTTAAATATGTATTAAGATATTATAGAAATTCCTTAAGGTATGATATGTTTTTGTATGACTTTTTTTATGAGGTGTAGTGCAATCAAGTTTATTATGGATGGTGGTAGAAATATTGGGTATGCATGTGTCTTGTAAAATTGAAGGTTAGTAATATAATAGTAAATTGATTAAGTGTACCTCCTGAGATGGTGTATTCCTTGTAGTAAAGATATTTGTGAGGTTTGAGCCTTAAAATAGGAAGTGATGTCATAACATAAGGGTTTTAGAGATCCCTTGGTTAAGTGCTAGGGTGCAAACCATGTAAACAATGAAGCTAAGGTTAGTATGGCATGTATGATGTCGATGGATGGCCTAATAAATAGCTACCAAAATGATGTTATGAACCAACTAATAATGTTGTCCCGAATGAGTTCATAATTACACTAATCGCGGTCCAAACTTGATAAGTAAGTTAATCACCTAAAGATAAAGATAAACTGGGAACAACGATAAAATAAAACAAGGCGGTACTTCTAGAACAAAGTGAAACCATAATATAGATAAATATGAAAGTCTAAAAAAAATACAAACCATCCCAAAACATAATGTCAATTATAAGAGCATCTAATACATAACTGGATCTAAAAATAAAAAGTCTGTCTGTGAAATAAACATAAAGAGAACTAATAGATAGAGGAAGTCTAGAGTCAAATCTGAAAAGCTTAGAGTGGGCCAGTACATCAAGAAATCACAACCTCAATTACATGAATTAATCTCTGTGTGTTGTACTTATACTAGTATGTGCACCAAAAGGGAACAATAAGAGAGAGTATGGCCCACTTGTGCTCAATAGGTATCATAGGTCAACTGAGAAAAGTAGAAAATAAGATAAGTAAAGAAAATACAATGAGCACGCAGCCTACAAGCAAAAAAGTTCCTAGATGGTAGCTCACACCGTATCTACCAAAAGTTATAATATATATATATATATATATATAACATCAAAAATATTAAACATACACGAAATTAAAATAGGAGCTAAATACATGATAAGTAACACGTAAAAACAACATATAATGTGCAAATGCAATGAATGATGATGTGAATAGTTGAAAGTCTTTGCATGAATTGTGGTATACACATGTCGAGCCTAAATTCTCCCAAAATAGGTCCATGGGTTATCAACCCATATACTATCTTAAATTTCCACCAATCTAAGTCTTATGTCTTAATTTTTCCACCTGGCACATCCCTCGGTCTAGGCATTTTCAAAAGTAGTGTTTCATTTTCTTTAAAAATCAATGTTCCTCAATGGTACCAATATCTCATGAATATTTACGTATTCAATAAGGATGTAATGCTCATAATCAAATAGTATAAAGATATACAATACATTGATACGTATATAAGTGAGCTCAAAAATTAAATCAATATGTCAATAATTCATGACATTAGATCTAGTTGGGAAACATGCATTTAAGAAATCATTAATATCATATCAACCCCAAACTCAAGCCTTTTTTTCATGATAAAGGTAAACAATGTTCAATAAGGCCTATAATATCTATTCAAACCCCCGCACGGGCATCACATCAATAAATAAGGTAGTCAAATACACAAATAGAGCTCCCCTATGGGCACCATGTAGTATATAATATCATAAGCCAACAACAACAAAAATAAACCCCTACACAGGAATCACACAATATATAATAACTTAAAAATCATATCCTATAGTTATTTTACCCAACCCATATCATACTTTACTTATTTATTAACTACTCAGCTCAGTCTAAAGAAAGTTATGTCATAACCTACCTTAACATGATAAAATTCAAGCGTAAAGTCCTTTAACATGGAGCCTTCCCCTTTTAAATAGTCTCAAAATCTATTACAACAATCAAATATAGCATCTCCGCATTAAAAGAAAACTAATAATACCTACGATTTCCATATTTGAGATGGGTCTAAAATGGATTTGAAAACAAAAAGGAGTAAAACTAGAGTTTTGTTTTAGAAATATATTTTTGAAGGTTAAAGAAATCAACTGTTTAAAACAACACAAAAATGAGTTAAAAATGAGGTCCATACCAAAAAAACTATTTAAAAGCTTTTTTAAGAAAATCCTCAAATCCCATGTTAAAATCAAGATTAAAGAGTGTTTTGATGGATATAAATTGATGTAATGTGATGTAATGAATTTAAGGTTTTGAGCTTACCCAAGCTCAAATGGTGAAGAAAATCTTAAAAATTTCCCAAACCCAAAGCTCAAAATCCAAAAATGGTGAAAATTATGAAAAGGGTGGTTGCTACTTAAGCAGCTAAATGGTCGCTTAAGCAACAACCGACAAAATGGCATTGGGCCGCTAAAATAGCTATCATTTAAGGGATGATTGGCCACTAAAGTGGCTACTGGTTAATTGGTCTTGGGCCACTTAGTCGGTCCTTGACCGCATAAACAGCAACACTAGATATCAGTAAGTGTTGATTTTGGTGCAAGCCTACAACTCACTGAACAAACCCTCGTGATTTGATTGGGAACCCATAAAAAAGGACCATATATGCTACCAGGATAATAGATGTTCTGAACTCATTGGCAATGTCATATTTTTGAAAAAAAAATTATTTTCAAAAAATTAACCTCCAAGTCCCCCTTAAGGCATATTTCACTAGTTTTTCAAATAGATGGTCGAAATGCTAACTAAAGGCTCTAAACTCAAATCAACTTCACTACCAAACCAAATTAGACATTTCAAATCTAATGAAATTGTCCAAGTCACCATCTGACACTTAAAACAATAATTATTGATAGAAGTCAACAATATGGCTTTTAAAATATTTAAAAACCACAAATTCTCCCAAATCATTCCCGATCACATCGAGAACCCTATCAACTGTCACCACACCCCAAAATCAATATGTTGTAACTAAGGTAAAGGTAAAAATATTCAAAACACATAAAAAGCAAAAATTCTACAAATCAAGTCATTACAGCATCCACCACTAAGACTGTAGTTCATCCTCGAACTAAAAGGCAAAAAAATACATGAATTAGAAAAGAGCTGAGCATAAATACTATGCATGTTAGACATTATCTCTCCAGTATCCTACTCAACAATATGGTGTATCCACTAAATCTTAACCACACGAATATCTCAAGAATACGATCGCCTAATATCTTTGGCTAAAATGCACACTGACTCCTCAATAAAAGGCAGCCTCTCATACTGAATTAAGTCCCAATGAAGCTAATGCCGACTATTGATGACATTTTTTTCACTTTTACCTAAGGATAATTATAATTTTTCTAGAAACCCTTTGTATTTTTAATATGTTTTATGTTTACTTTTAGGAAATAAGTCTAATAATAGAAAAAAAAGGATATTATGCTGTAAATGGGTGTGATGGCTCTTTTGAAAAATCATCACATCCTTGAGGATCCACTACACCACCCATCAGGTCGAGATAGAATCAATGAGAATGTAAAGGAAGGTGATGGCTCAACTGGTGATCCGTTAGAGCCTTGAAAAATCATTGAGTCTAAAATAAAATAAGTTATTTTGACTAAAATGTGATGAAACAATGACGGCCTACCAAGATCATGACAAATCATTAGGTAAATTATCAATACTAAGGAGAACGTATGCCTGTCTAAAGGTTGGTGATGGGTCAAGTGACAGACCGTCACTCATGCAATGAGACGTCACACGAGTCATCAAGGAGGAAGCAGAAACCTTGAGTTGAATTTTAAATTTTCACATTATTAGAGGTTACAAATACAGAGTCTGGGGTTTAAAACAAGCATCTTTTATACTTTGAACATTTTTGTAACTACTTTCTCTGGAGAATCGACATTTCTAGGATGAAAAACTCATCTTCATGGTTTTTATCAAGGATTGGAGGATTGAATTTCTTCTTTGTAAGATTTTATCTTTTCATTATGAAATATATTTTTTTCATATATTTCATTACCATAAGTGGCTAAAACCTTATAACTAGGATTATGGAATCCTTGGTGGAAACCCACTTCTAGGGTTAATGTTTTATGAATTTGAATTAATCTTGTAATTATATTGCTAACTTCTCACATTAACATATTTATAATGTTTGCAAACATTAGAAAAAGACCTAAGTTTAACTTTATCTAACAAAGAGGTTAAAACTAAAAAAAAGGAATTGGTAACAAGAATTCAAAGTTTCTAACCTCCAACTAAAGATTAATGTTTTGAGGAGATTAATCACTTGAGGCTAAAATTGAGTTATAATTCCATCACTTTAAGTTAGAAATAATTAAAGTGAAAATCATCTATTTAGGTTGGAAAACATTTAGATGAAAATTTGGATTTGATTGCTTTTATAATTACATGTATTGATGCAAATTTATCTTTTACTTAATCCAAAAGTGATTGAAAGAAAAGGTAAACACAATCCTAGTTTGTCTTCCCTCTATTGATTAAATATTGCTAATTTAATTGTCATAACTTGACATAAGTGAACTAATTTACAAACTTTCAATACCAAGCACTTTCCCTTATTTCATAAAATCGTTGACTAATAGTCATTTGAACTACATACAACTTAGTTAGCAACTTATTTCCTGTGGGATTTGGACCCAACCTTTGTTGGGTTCTATATTTGACAATGAATGCTTATGCTTCCTTAAGGGAGTTGTAGTTTGGGCGTATCAAATTTTTGGCGCCATTGTTGGGAAATACGGTTGTAAATTAAGTTTATGTGTTTTTTTTACTTTTAGTATTATTTTCAAATTTTACTTTTATTTGTTGTTTTTGTATTTAAAGGCTACTAGTTGTGCATGACAAGTACTCATTGTTTGGGTGAAACATTATTACCCTACGATCCCGAACTCAATAGAATATTGAAGAGAAATATGGATGCATAATAGAAAGCAGAGAGACTGGTTGTGCTTGTTGCAACCCAACTAAGTTAACAAAATGCAGACGTACCTAATAATGTACAAAATATTGATAATAAAGATCTTGGTGATGATGAGTTGGGTGATGCTGTTAATGGGGAATGTGTTGATAATGTTATTCCAGTAAACCAAAATCAGCAAATGATCTTAGGCATATTTATACTCCTAAAATTCTTTATCTATGCACGTTTAGCCTAGTTTTGAGGACTACTTTGTGTGCTTAATGAGTTGTTGATGGTGTAATTGAGTATCTATGTGTTGAAGTACATGTTATTAGTGTTTAAGGTGTAAATAAAATAAGTTAAGAGTCAAAATAATCACATAGAGTTTAGACAAGAAAACTAGTGTTACTAACTTGAACTATTTTGTTTCTAGTTGACTTTGATGGATTTTGTTGTGTTGTGTGAGCTAATACTTATTGCTTGGTGTTGTAGGATATCATAGAAGGTGTTAAGAGCAACACCAGAAATCACAACAAGCTCAAATGGAGTTGGAAAGACATCCATGAAAGGCGGGACTTGAAGGTAGATAAAAAGAGTTAACTACAACAAAAATGGGAAGTTTTGAGAACAAAGGAATGCCACGCCCTGAGACACAAAGTAAATAACAATTTTTAGTGAGAATTCATGATTAGAGCCTATCATTCCCTTAGACATCCATGATTACAGAGTGCAATTCCCAAGGGTAAAATTCAACCAAATCCTTTTATACTATAGGTCACTTGGCCCATATTCTAATCATCGTGGATGACTTTTCGAGAGAGAAAATATAAGAGGAGGATTTAATTAGGATTCTTATTCTTTGCTTTAGTTTGCTTTTAGTTCTTACTCATGAATTCTAATCTTGTGATTCATTGTAAAACTATGAGTGGCTAAAAATCCTCATTCTAGGGTTGAGGCTACAAACATAATTGTGTAATTATGGTTTATAGTTGGTTAGTATGTTTATAAAGTATGTGATTGTTCTTACGTTCTTATTTTACTATTCTAATGCGTCATTAACTTTAGGATAAATCCAAGTTAAAATGAATTGGCGATAAGAGTGGAGAGACAGAATGATGAATGTAAGAAGTGTTGATCATATCTTTAATAGTTAGATACTAATTGTTAAAGGATGTTTTGCTGTTAGGATAGGAATATACCTAAACTCCCCTCTTGGTTAATGAAATATGAAGATATTTTAATGCATCTAAATTAAAGACTCACATCCTATCTCAACGATGTAGTTCTGAGATTAGTTTCAAAATGACTTAGAGGATGACTATTCCCAAGTTATAATATCAACCCCGCAAATCAATAATCATGATAAACACCAAAATCGGCTAGAAACAATAGGTATGCATGAATGAGAAATAAGTGCCTCAACCCTGAAACTCTCCAGATATTATTTTTAATCCCAATTTCATACCTTTGTTACTTTTTGTTACTTAGTATAACTAAACAACTCAACTCTCAATTCGTTACACTTATATTTGTTTAATCTAATTAATAATGCTTGAATCAGGTGGTTGTTAATCACTAAGTCCCTGTGGGATCAATTTTTAACTAGAAAGAGCCACTGTATTACTTGTATGACCACCTATACTTGTGTGTGTGCTATGGAGCAACGACGACCAAGAGGAAGAGGGCGCTAATAGCCTACGATGAATTTTGTCTTGAAGATTATGCTGATATTGATTCAAATAGAGTGAGAGCTACTGGTGCAATTATGATAGCACCACTAGCTCTTGGGACCAAGTTTAATATCACCAGCATGATGATATAGTTGCTGAAGCTAAAGAATTGATTCGGTGGATTGCCTGGTGATGATCCAAACATGCATTTGGTCAACTTTATTACCACATATGCAAGTCCTTTGATTATTCTAGAATTAGTCAAAATACAATTCAATTGATTTATTGTCTCTATTTGGTGAGGTAACATTATGATTAACAAAGCTAACACCTAATTCTATAAAAATTAGAGGTAATTGAAAGGATCTTTCCTAGAAAGGTTCTTTCCACTTATTAGGATTTTACAATTGAGTGATGAGATAAGTAACCTCAGGCAGTTATCGAATGAATCATTCCATGAGATATGACTTAGGTTCAAGAAGAAGTTGACCTAATGTCCTAATCACAAGCTGACTAATAGGCACTTCATGAAAATATTTTACAAGTCTCTAAACTCAAACATAAAGTCAGTGATTGACAATGCAGGTAGAGATGCATTTATGGTACACACTTTCACAGATGCAACTGTGAACTTGACATATTGACCAAAACTAGTAGAGCTTGGCATATCAAGGATTATAAGGTAGAAATCAATACTTATGTAGTTAGTATGTAGGCTAAACAATGTCGTACAGAAGAAGAGCATGATCAAGATATGGCAGACATAAAAACTCAGATGGATTTGTTAACAAAGCATCCATTGGCCAGAAGTGTTGAGAATGTAAAGTTATGTTGAAACTCTTCGGGGTTGCACCACACAGTAAGGGACCAGGTCCCTCAAAATAAATCATAGGAAAATACACAAAAATAATTAGGAAATAAAAAACAGTGCAGGAAGGGTAAACACAAGAATTTTACATGGAAACCCAGGAAGGGAAAAACACGGCTTGCCCTCACAAGCATCTCCAAATCCACTATAATCAAACTCTTGATTACAACCTTCACTGAACCTAGCTCTAGGTTCCTTTTTCTAGTAGTAACTCTACTACAAGCTCATCTTGGAAAATCTACCAAGGGCCCTCTCTACTGATTAACTCTAATAAGTGTCAAACTTAGGTAACTCTACTTAAGTAACTCTCTCAATAAGAAGACACTACTCTTATAGCATGATTAGTTTAGTTACAAATCAATACTTAAGAACACTCACACACTCTTTAAGCATACTATAAAGATAAGAACACGAGCAATGCTTGAGCAATCTTGAAATAGAGTTTTTGCTGCCTCTCTTTTCTCTCTGATTTTTGCAAAAACTATTTGATGAAGATACATCTCTTTCCTTTTATAGATAAGTGATGATTAGTACTGAAATATCATTAGACCAGCTGTCCAAGTCAGTACAATATAGCACCTGCAAGTTTGTCACACAAGAGAACAAAATTGTGTAGTTGACGCGTGCCAGCTGTACTTCTCCTTGCATGTCCAGGGACCTAGTCCCTTGCAGTTTAGCTGCTCATTATCAAAACTACAAATAACAATTTTCTCCCTTCTTGATAATGACAATCCAAACCATACAATTTGAGAATCAGTGCATATTCATCACTTTTAATCAGTGTGATGACCACCTGAAGATGAATGTTCCCCCATCATCATTCTTCCTCCTTCACCATGAAACACAGGGTCCAGGTCCCTTCTTGTTATTTTTAGCAAAAACTCTTCTTCCCCCTGTCACTGTGCCTTATCATTCTCTTAGCCCATCACTTACTTCCCCCTATCAGCATGCACCTTTATTTTTTTCATTTGCACACTTCCCCCTGTTAATATGACTTCCTTCATTCATCTATCCAGCACTCACCAGCTTGCCATTAAAATCTACAATGCAACACAATACCTGGTTCCTACTACATGAACTCAATATTCCCTTTTTGGCATCGTTGAAAAGGATTAACAGTAAACTAAGAGTAAAATAAGTACAAATTAGTTAAATCATGGCCACTGGGGCAACACTAACATGGAGAACAGCTTTGAAGTATAAAGAGAACAATTGTAACATACAAAGCAAAGATCCATTCATTCATAATAGTTAGTACTAGTACGGTAAGCTAAAATAATCACTATAAAAATGACTGTCTTTAAAAGCCATTATGAGAACCAGGATATAGAACTGACATAAGGTTGATGAGGAAATGAGGATAGCAGGATTCAAGTAGAGGAAGACTTAGGTGAAAGGACTTAAGTAGTATCTCCATTCTTGCATTTTCAGCAATGTGAGCATCCAACAGCTATTTGGTAAGGTTCTTCACCTTAGCATTCATCTTAGTCAATCTTTCCTGGATTTTGGCATTTCCAGCTACAAGTTTTTTAGTGGCACCTAGTCCCTTAGAGAACAATTTCTGATTCTGTAATTTTAAGTGCACTAATTCAACATCTTTGTCAGTTCAACTTTGATATTTAATTCCTGTGTTTTCATTCCCAACTTCTCTTGATCAACTAGCAACTTGGATGCTTGAGACACTCATTTAGACTTGCCGTTTATGTATTTACTCTCCAGATTGATAAACTTTTTTTGTATCTAGGAATTCAGACTTACCCCATTTTTTGAGAATTTTATGGTGCAATAGAATTCTCATACCTCCATTTCATAGAGCATAAGTGTTTCTTCTTCAAATAAATGTACCCATCCTTGATTTCTGGTATATTCCACCCACATTTCATCACTTACTTTGGTCTCATTTCTTGCCTCTTTCCTGTATTTTTTTTACAACTTCTCTTATTTGGACTAGATCCCTCATAGGCTTTCTTCTCTTTTTAGAGTTATGAGTTTCTGCCTCATTCCAGTAAGATTACCAGACTTTGACTTAGAAGACCTAAGGCAAAGTTTTTATGGATTTGATTGTTAAAGGATCAAGGTATTTAATGAGGGCATATTCAATTTAGTTTTCTACATGAAAGATAATGAGAATGACCCATTTGGTTTAGAGGAGGCAAAGAGTAATAAGTTGAGGCTAAGAATGAGAAATAACCTGATTTTGCAATTTAAAGTGGTGGCTATTGTCATCAAAAGATGTTTCATTTGAACTGACTTATCTGATCCTAATAAGATCAACTCTTTATTTTGTAAAGGGATTAAAAGCTTTGGTTCAGAGAAGGAAAAACACATGGCTTTCTAGATAATATTTTTATGATTATTAAAGCATACTATAGTAATACTAACCTGGGAGATGAGACCAGGTCCCTCTTCTCTTTGAGCGATATTCAAATTTGTGCAAGACACATTTATCCACTTTTAGAGAGGGCATGGTACTGAGTTAGACTACTATGCACTTGAATTATCAATGATACCTATCTCCTCATCATAGCTAATTTTGTGGCGGGACATTCATTCATGTATTAGGTTAAGTCTGTATCATTCTTTAATTTTAGTACACTCCTTTTATTTCAAAATTTGTTCCAAAGCAGGTTTGAGGATCAGGTACCAGACTTAGATTTATTCAAGTTGCTAAAGCTTATCCTTCTAAGATAAATTTCTTAGGGACCAGATCACTAAGTATCAAGACCTATCTGCATCGTTCATCCTTTTGCTCATCATTTTCAACACCACCAAGGATCAACAATTTCTTAACTAATAAAGAACTACATGCACCTCTTATATCAATCCACGGATTTTTTCAGTTCATTCTCTAAAGCGTTTTCATTCATTAAATATTGAAGGTCATTCTATGGCTTCTTTTTGAACACAAGTTTCACATACCCCCTTTTGAACACCAGATTTCATAAGACAAGGACTAGGCCCTTGAGATCAATTTTTCATAACAAGACACCTTCACCTAAAGTGTCTTGAGAGAGATAACACGGTAAGACCTTCCATCATTGAGCTTTGAACTTTATCAATCAATGTGCTATTCTTGACTACAATTTCCTTCCCATTCCTGGAGTCAAGATCATAAGTTAGATTTGGGAACCCACTTAAGTTTGAGTTACCAGTAGGAGGATAATAGTGTGATCAAATTCTTCTTAGCCTATCTAGGTAGTGAAAGTTCCTCTTCACCTTTTTCTAGAGACTCAAAGCTCATAGAATGTACAATCTCCTACTGAATGTATTCAGTATTTTTCAATTTAGCCTTAAGCTAGGACTAATATTTTTCTTTCAAATGTCCATCTCTTCCACATTAAGTGCACAGGAGTTTATGCCCTTTGCTTCTAACATAATGAGCAGCCTTTCCTTTAAACTTACCAGGCTAAAATTTCCCTTGGTATCCCAGACCTCTACCATCATAAACACCTTGACTAGTCAAGTCTGAAAGGATTAGTGAAGAAGTAGTCCACTCAAGAGACTTGTTGAATTCTTTTTTTAGGTGGACCAGGACCCTTTCTAATTCTTCATTCCTGTGAAGTATTAACATAAGGTGTTTTTGTGAAGCTTTCAATTTCTCATCAAGTTCAATCTCAAGCCTTGAGGCTTCCTTCTTCCCTTTATTATCAACACCATTCACTTTCTTCAGATTACCCATTAGACTCAAATTTTCTGAGTTCACCTTTGTGAAAAACTCTTCAATTTCAAAAATTTTGAGAGTTAAAGCAATCAAATCATGCTTTTGATTTTCTACTTTTTCTTCTAAGGCATTCTTATCAGTGGTTTGTTTACATACAAAGTCTAACAACACATTTTCAAGCCTTTTTATCTTCCTATCAATGTAATTATCTAGATTCTTCTTACTATTGAATAGAGTTACCTCTTTTTCTTTTTCATATTTTGTGTCTGCCCTGAGTACAAACAAGGAATCATAGATAACTGGACCTTCTTCCACTTCTTGCTTAGAGATATCTCCAGTCTTCTTATCATTACTTGAATCATTGGAAGAATCTCCCCATGCTGCCAGAGCTCGCTTTAATACGTAATCAGCTGCAGCCTTCCTTCTTGAATTGTCAAGGACCTGGTTCCCGGTCTTTTCTTTATCACCTGTATCCTTGCAGTAATCCCGACGATCCATTTTGTGCATGGGACATTCCTTGATAAAATGCTCAGGACTTCTATATTTATGACACACCTCTATAGTGACACCCTTTCTGCTGTTACTTTCACTTCTTTGGAACTGGCTTCCTTTCTTCATGGCTCTAATAATTCTCTTTGCCAAGTAGGCAACATTAATGTCTTCTTCATTTGAACTTGACTTTGAGGCTTTTAGTGTCAGAGATTTTTCCTTTTTGACTTTGTTCTTCTCTTCTTCTTGTTGTTTCTTGAGTTCACGAGTTTTCATATTTCCAATCAATTCCTCTATAGTGAGGGTCTTTAGATTTCTTTCCTCAATTATAATATCCACTTTTCTCTCCTGGGAATTTAGAAGAACACCAAGAATTTTTCTCACTTTCTTATATACTGGAATCACTTTTCAAAGAAGTAAAGCTCGTTAGTGATAGAAGTGAATCTTGTATGCATTTCTTGGATACTTTCTTCTTATTTCATGGTGAAGGTTTTCATACTGAGTAGTCAGTATGTCTATACTTGAATCCTTCACATCAGTAGTACCTTCATGGGTAGTCCTCAAGCAATCCCAAATTACTTTTGCATTTTTACAGGCAAAAATCATGTTATATTTATCAGGCCATGTGCCACATACTAACAATTTCTTGGCCTTATAGTTCTTTTCAATTTTCTTTCTATCTTCATCATTGAACTCCATCCTACTTTTGACAACCATTCTTGTCACATCCCCTTCTTTTATAGAAACATAAGGACCATAAAGAGTGATATCCATTAGTTTACTATCCTCATCCATGATGAAGTCAAACATTCCAGTTTTCTACTACCCATAATACTGTCCATTGAATCTTGGTGGTCTAGTTGTCGATTGCCCTTCTTCTAGATTAGGTGAAGAAACCATTCTAACCAAGACACTTTAGGTGTGAATCTTTTAAAGTGATCAAGCTCAGATACCAACTTTTGAAACCCTTAGGGGTTGCACCACATAATAAGGGGCCAAGTCCCTCAAAATTAATCATAGAAAAAATATATAAAAATAACCAAAAAATAGGAAATAGTGCAGGAATAATAAAGACACAAGAATTTTAACATGAAAACCCAGGAAGGGAAAAACCACGACTTGCCCTCACAAGAACCTCCAATTCCACTATAATCAAACTCTTGATTACAGCCTTCGCTGAACCTAACTCTAGGTTTCTTTCGATAGTAGTAACTTTACTATAATCTCATCTTGGTAACTCTACCAAGGACCCTCTCTACTGATTAACTCTAATTAGTGTCAAACTTTGGTAACTCTACCTAAGCAACTCTCTCAACAAGAAGACACTGCTCTTATAGAATGAGTAGTTTAGTTATAAATTAGCACTCAAGAACACTCACTCGATGTTTAAGCATACTACAAAGATAAGAACATGAGCAATGCTTGAGCAATCTTGTAATGGAGTTTTTACTGCCTCTTTTTTCTCTTTAATTTTTACAAAAACTATTTAATGAAGAGGTTCTCTTTCTTTTTATAGCTGAGTGATGATTAGGGCTGAAAGATCATTGGACCAACTATCTAAGTCAGTACAAAATAACACCTACAAGTTTGTTACTCAAGAGGACCAAACTGTTCAGTTGATGCGTGCCAGCTGTACTATTCCTTGCACATCTAGGGACTTGCTCCCTTGAAGCTTAGCTGATCATCATAAAAAATACATATAGAAAGTTAGTTAATTACATAGTAGAGCAGCCAAATTTGATTTTGACAAAAAAATAAGCTACTTGAATAACCCAAGGGGTTTCTGGGACAATGGCCAAAGAAACCAAGGTCAAAACTATCAAAGGGATAATTATTATGAAAAAAAGGTTATAAAGATTGTGATCAAGGTAACTAGAAGAAAAAAGGTGATAGAAGTGAGTTGTATATACCACCAGTGAGTCATGATAATGCTACAAATGATTCAGGGAAGTTTTCCATGGAGTCTATGATAACTAAGTTACTGACGGGGTAGAATTTTCTGATGAGGTGCCAAGGAAATAAAAAGTCACTTATATTCAATGAGTCAAATAGTTGATTATCATTCTACTTTGATCGAGAAATTGGACTACCAAATGAATTAGTTATCTATAATCTTTAATCAGTAAAAGAATAGGACATTGCCAATTGATACGGTCTAAAATCCAGGAAACAATAGAAGTTATTTAGCCATTATCATACGATGTGGTAAAGTTCTATTGGGGCAACAACTGATGATATAACCATAGGTGGAAGATTTAGTAAATGAGTATGAAATGGTAGATAATGACATCAGGATTGATAAGATATCGATTGTTATTGAGAATCCAAAAAGAGTTGATTTGAAAGGTTATACAAAGGCGACAGAGGATAGTATGGAAAACAAATAGAAAGGAAAATAGGTTGCAAAACCTCCCACTTAGATTCCAAGACCTCTCCTTCTATTCCCACACAGAGTTAAGAAGAAAGTGGAGGATGGTAAATTTAATAAGTTCTTATCCATGCTTAAGCAACTGTTAGTGAATATCTCATTAGTTGAATATCCTGAACAAATGCGAGATATGTTAAGTTTGTGAAGTACTTGGTCACTAAGAATAAGACTGTGAGGATTGAACCAACAGATAATATCCATTATTGTAGTGTAATTACTTCAAGATCATTGGTCCCGAAGGAATAAAACCTATGAGCATTCACTATACCTTGCACCATTGGTGCAATTATTTTTGCCAAGGCATGATGTGATCTTGGTGCGAGCATACCTATCAACAGTTGGGCTTATTAGCCCCCAAACTAACGTCTAGGTAGTTATTAATGGTCAATTTTTCAGTCAAGTAGCTAGTGAGTATATTATATAATGTACTTATAAAGGTTGCAAAATTCATATTCCCAGTTGACTTTGTAATCTTGATTGTGAGGTGCATTTTAAGGTTCCAATAATCTTGGGTAGACCTTTCTTAGCTAAGGGAAGGGTGTTGGTTTATATAGAATTCAATGAACTAAAATTTAGACTAAACGGTAATGAGATAAAGTTCAATATTTGTTAGTCGATGAAGCAACCAAGAGACATGAGTGTTGTCTCAATTATTGATGTAATTGATAAAAGTGAAATTGAGGTGCCTGTTTAGAAAAAATTTATTATTGAAACTCTAGTTGTGGTGTTAATGAATTTGATGGGGATGACATTTAAGAGTATAATGAGATAGTTTGGGCATTGATTGGGATGGGATCATATTTGTATGCTCTGAAAGTTGGACTTAAACTTGATAAATAGGCAACTCCTGCAAAACTATTAAGAGGAACTGCCAGTGTTAGAGTTGAAAGAATTTCTAGGCTATTTGAGGTACATATTTTTGGCTAATAAGAATACTTTGCTAGTAATTATTGCTGATAACTTGGTGGAATGGAAAGTGGAGGCTCTTATCTTGGTATTGATAAAGTACAAAAGGGCTATTGGGTGGACTATTCCAGACATCATTGGAATCTCACTGGGTATTTGTACTCATAAAATCCATTTATAAGAAGATTGTGTTCCTACTATTAAATATCAACTAGACTTAACTCTCCAATGCATGAGGTGGTTAAGAAGGAGATAATCAAGTGGCTTGACACAAAAGTTGTTTACCCAATTTTTGCTAGCAAGTGGGTAAGTTTAGTTCAGTGCATCCCAAAGAAGAGAGGTATGACTGTAGTGGCTAATGAAAAGTATGAATAAATCCCACTTAGGCCTGTAAATAGTTGGAGAGTATGCATGGACTATAGAAAATTAAACTCTTAGACTCTTCGGTATTATTATCCAATGCCTTTTATGGACCAATTGCTTGATTGATTGGCAAAAAGAGATTGGTACAATTTTGGATGATTATTTAAGATATAATCAGATATCCATTACACCCAAAGACCAAGAAAAGGCTACATTTACTTGTCACTATGGGATGTTCACCTTCAAATGGATGCCCTTTCGGCTATGTAATGCTCCGGCCACTTTCCAAAGGTGTATGTTGTCCATTTTCTCTTGATATCATAGAGGAGACTCTGAAAGTGTTTATGGATGATTTTTCTGTGGTAGAATATTCTTTTGATGATTGTTTGTCAAATCATAGCAATTTCTTACAACGATGTGAAAAGTTTAACCTTATGCTCAACTGGGAGAAATATCACTTTATGGTGAAGGAGGGTATTGTGTTAGGGCACAAGATCTCAGCTAAAGGAATTGAATTTAACTGGCCAAAAATAGAAGTGAGAAAAAATCTACCTCCACCAATCTTGGTGAAGGGTGTTTAGAGTTTCCTTGGTCATGTAGGTTTTATCAAAAGTAGGACTTCTCCAAGATTACAAACCTACTTTATGAGTTACTAGAGAAGGAAACCAAATTCTTATTTGGCTTAAATGCATTTGAGTACCTCGAGGATAAATTGGTAGTTTCTCCCATCATTATTGCTCAAAATTGATCCAAACTGTTTGATGTGATGTGTGATGCAAGTGGAGTTGCACGTGGGGCTATTCTTGGAAAGAAGAGGGACAAGCTTTTTTACCCTATTTATTATGCAAGAAAAGCATTGAATGAGGCTCAAAAGAACTACACGGTATTGAGCAATTGTCTATGCCTTTGAGAAGTTTAGGGCGTATTTACTTGGTTCGAAAGTGCTTGTCCACACTAATTATTCGGCATTGAGATACTTTATGACAAAGAAAGATACCAAGCCTAGGTTGATTAGATGGGTACTGCTACTGCAGGAATTTATTGGGTTCTATTTTTGACAACGATCTCTTACACTTCCTTAGGGAAATTATAGTTTGGGTGTATCAGAAGAACGTGAGACTCTTCTAGAATATAGTATCGAAGCATAGATACATAAAAAACTGGATGAGTGGCTGAAAAGTTTGAGGGTAAGGCCAAATAATAAGCAACCTCCCCAACTGTTCAAAAAAATTCCAATGGACCTATATCTCTTGGGCTAAGCTTGACCCTCTTCCCAAACCTCATCACGCCCTTCATGGGCGACACCTTTCTCTTCAAACTGGACTATTGCTCTTTTCTATGAAAAGGTTCATCTATAATCACGCGTGATGCACAAATTATAATAAAGTATTATTTCTAATCGTTTCATACTGAAATGTCTCATTTATCTTTAAAAAAAAGTTAAAATTTCATATTATTTCTCAACAACATGCAAATAAATAAATAATAATTCTACTCCATCACCATAACCCCCCCCCCCCAAATCTATATGAAAAAAACAATCATGTTATTGTAAAAAATTTTATGTTTTGTATTTTTTTTCTTATTATATTATTCACAATTTAAAGATATTAGACTCATTCTCCCGCTCCACTTCTCTAACCAAATCTATATGTGTAAAAATAAAATTATAATTAGCGAAAAAAATTATTTTTCATATTTTATAATCCCAAATACATAATAAATAAATTAAAATATTTATAAATTTAAAGATACAAACACATATAAATATAGGTGAATGAGTTCCTTACTATTTTTGTAGAATCATCTTCATCGTCAACAACTCCTTTAGATGGTGTATCCTGTTTATCTCTTTTTGCTTCTTCCGACATAACTTCTTGCTCAGATGTTGCATTTTTATAGGGTCATTCCTAAATTTTGATCTATTTTGGAGAATAATTTCAGAAATAATTACTACACTAGCAGTTGCGGTCGAAGTGCCTATATTTTAAGTAGTGTTTTTAAAGGCGGAGGCGTAAGGCATGGCGTTTTGCCTAGTACGGAGCGAGGCGTAAACCCCAAGACGATGAGGCGTAAGCCCCACAAATCCTTTAATTTTTAATATTTTATAAATTAATATTATTAGAAATAAATATTTTTGAAAAGACATAAATCACCCAAAAAGGTAAAATTATATCAAAATTATAAAAAGAATTAAGTGTAAGATGCATCTAAAACTGTTTCAGCAAAAAAATAACCAAAGTCACATAATACAACTAATATATAAAGTCGTCTTCTCATATAATAACATATTATGTCCTAAAAAACAAAAGTTGGTATAAACATTAGTACATAATTAATCAACCCCCACCTTTTTGTTGCTCGATCAGTATATTAACAACCCCATTTATCAGCTATTGTATTTTAAAAGAGAGCAAAAAAAGTAAATAATTTGTAAATGAGTCACTATATGACTTGCAAAAATCTAAAAGAAAAGAAAGGAACCAGGAAGATGAAAGTGTGTACCCAATATCTTCTTGGGTAGTGGTACCGTCGACACCCACCGACAAGTACATATGAAAGTGTGATTTTTAAGCTTTCTTTTACTTTTGATTTGAGTATTTAAGTATTTATCAATCATATATTTTAATATTAAATTTAAATTAGATACTATTTAATAGGAAAAAATTGTTTTATTTTGTAAAAGTTTTCTGGGCTTACGCCTAATTCACGCCTCACACTTAGGCGAACACTCCAATACTTAGGCAAACGCCTCAAATTTCAGGTTGTTCGCCATCAATACTTTTGCCTCCTCAAAACGCCTCAGTGCATTTTTTGTTATGCCTTGCCCCGATGGTCACCTCAGACTGCCTTTTAAAACATTGATTTTAAGTATCTTAAAACTATTCAAATCAAATGAAGATATACCGTCTGGAGATTCATTGGTATTGTTTGTATCTCTAGTCATACTCTTGCTTGCAGATGGATTTGGCATTGCATAACTTTAAGGAAATCCACTTAAAAATCCATAAACAATAAAAAAATTAGAGAAAAAATTTATAGAAAAAGATGAAGACTACTTAGAAAAAATGAAAAAGGGCCTAAAATGTCCTTCAACTATGTAAAATGGTGAAAAAATGTCCTCCGTCTACATATTGGGCCTAAAATGTTCATTCCGTCTACCTATTGGGTCTACAATGTCCTTCTCACCTATCTATTGGGCTTAAAATGCCCCTTTCGTCTACCTATTGGGCTTATTTTGCCCTTTTATTTAGGCAAATTACATGAAAAGGTCATCCTTAAAATTTAATTACATAAATAATATACTGTTTTAATATTATAAAAATAATTTTTTTTTTACATATATAGCCATTTAAAAAATCAGAAAAGATAATTATAATTTCTAATTTAATGCCATAACTAATTATCAATTCACCTTAATTTAAGAGATATATTCTCAATTTTTAAATTAAAAGTGGAAAAGATAATCTGTTCTTTCAAATCTTTCTCTCTCTTATATTCAAAATTCAAATATTTTTAAATAAACTAAGTATTTCATTATCTTCTCATGTATGTTTCGTTTTGTTTTCATGTATGTTAATTATCTAGTATTATTTCATTATCGCATATTTTTAATTCTAATATAATGGGTTAACCATAATTTTATATGGATAAATATTTATGAAATAAAAATCATTATGTTGGAACTACAGATATACCATGTATTTTTGTTATATAAATATAATTTATGTCAAAGTCAAATTATTATTATATTTTTAATATAATTTATGAGATAAATATTCATGGTATATTTCATTATATCGGAAGTACTTTTCTTGTTAAAAAATTATTTATTAAATATAAATATATATTTTCAGTATTACATGGTATAAACTTTTTATATATAAAATATACAATATATGCTTATGGTATAGATATAATTTATATGGTATAAATATAATTTGTATGATATAAATATATCATGTATTTTTATGATATAAATATAATTTGTATAATATATAAATATACCATGAATTTTTATGATATAAATATACCATATATTTTTATGGCGGCAACGTGAAAGCAGGCAATAAAAATAAAAAATATAAAATTTTGATATAGTATATAAAAAATGAATGAACAAAGGCTTCCATAAAAATAGGCTATTATGAGAAATATGAAAATTTAATATATAATTATTTTTCTATATATTAGAATAAGTAAATATTTTATATGCTATATCTGATAACCAACTAATATCGCTATGTATATGTAATAATTTTTTTAAAATGGTTATTTAAATGTTGTTATTTTTTATCTATCAGATCAATTTAGAATGACGAAAAATTGATATTGTGCACTATTTATTTGGTTAATATTGATAAAAATGATAGGGATTTTATGTTGTTTAATAAAGATAAGTTGTGGTATTATATAATTTTTTTAAAATAAAAGGGAAAAATAGCCCAATAGGTAAACAGAAAGAATATTTTAGGCTCAATAGGTAGACAGAAAGTGCATTTTAGGCCCAATAGGTAGACGGAAGATATTTTTGCACCATTTATAGTTTAAGGTCAGGGGCGGAGCTATATATAAGGTAGGGGGTTCATCCGTACCCCCTTCGATGGAAAATTATAGTATATATACATGGTTAAAATTATTTTTTATGTATATATAGTAGATGTTGAACCCCCTTCGATTAGTTTGTATATTTACTTGTGAACCCACTTTATGTCAATCCTGACTCTGCCACTGTTTAAGGCCATTTTAGACCCTTTTCTGTAGAAAAAATATATGGAATAAATAGTGTGTGAGAATGGTTGCAAACCTCCAAATTTAAAAGTGTAATAAATGGAGTGAATAGATGGGGGAGAAAAAAAAAAGGGTAAAGTATTCGTCAGTTATTAGATTCGAAAAAAAAAATTAGGAATCAAAAGAGTGATATTGTGTGATTATTTTAAAGTTTAGTATGGTTATGTTTTTTTTTTTCCTTATAAATTCAAAAGGGGGCTTGAGCTGGTTATGTTGATACACGGTGTGTTAGTATAATTATGTAGTTTTTCCCTAAAATATCAAAATCACTCATTTGGCGCTAACTCATTTTAGAGTAACTTAACCCGAGCCTTATTGGCATGATAATATCGGAACCCACAATATCAACTCCGGATCCTTTGGGTTTTTTTTGGTTGGAAAAGAATTATTCAAATAATTAATTTTGAGATTAGTCATTTCAAAATTAGTTATCACATTATGTATATGTGATAATTTATTGCACCACTATGGTGTAAATAGTGAGATAAATAATTCCGATGATAACTAATAATACTTCACATCAAATATGAGATAAAATAATTTTTTGTTATAAATATATTCGTTATAAAATAAGAAAGAATAAAGAAGAAGAGTAGAGAGAATAAAAAGAGTGATTCTTATTTCTTCTCTTGAGGGATCTTGATGTGTAAATTACAATGAAGGAACCCTTCTATTTATAGGTGGAAATTTACTTCTAGTCTGAGTAAAAGACAGATGATTCAAATACTAATAGATATCAAAGTAGATCTTGATAGATATTGATAGACATTCACTATAATGTAAATACATTTATAAAACTCCCCCTTGAATGTCTAGATAGATAATGTGCCTCACTAAAACCTTACTAGAAAAAATCCAGTAGGAAAAAAAATCTAGTGAAGGAAAAAGAGTACACATTTCTAACAATACGCATATCGGCTGCCTCATTAAAAACCTTACAAGGAAAACCCAGTAGGACAAAATCTCGTAAGGGAAAAAGAGTACAGTGCGTATTAACTCCCCCTAATGAGAACATCCTTGAACCTTTGCATCCCAATCTTGTACATCACCTTCTTGAAAGTTGCAATTGAAGGAGACTTGGTGAAAAAACAGCCACATTATCACTTGAACGAATCAGTTGCACGTTAATATCATCATTCTTTTGGAGCTCATGTATGTAGAAAAGTTTTGATGAAGTGTTCTTCGTTCTATCTCCTTTCATGAATCCATCAAGATGTGTCATGCATTTTGCATTATTTTCGTATAAAATTATGGGTACATTATCACATTTCACGCCACATTTTTCTCGAATGAGATGTATCATGGACTCAACCATACTCATTCTTGACTTGCTTCATGAATAGCTATTATCTCATCATGGTTCGATAAAGTGGCTAGATAGACTGCTTTGTATATCTCCAAGATATGGCAGTATCTCCACATGTGAACACATTGTATGTTTGAGACCGAGATTTATGCAGGTTAGATGAGTACCCAACATTAGTATGACCAGTAATATCGGGATTGTAATTTTTAGAATAAAATAAACTCATGTATCTTATCCTATTTCGATGTCTCGTAGTAGGAGTAGAAATATACCTTACTAACAAATTGAGCAAAAGGCTATATTGGGTCTTGTACTATTTTACAAGATATATGAGTGCACCAATTATACTAAATATGGTACTTCATAACCAATCCAAATTGGTATATTTCTCATTTCAGCAAATAATCTTATTGCTTTTGAAAACTCTCCAAGAGTTTCAATAATTTTCAAGCTATAAGCTTAAACAATATAAGGATTATCAATAAGTTTCCCAGAAACTTTTATATTTTGAATCCTTAAAGAAGTTTTCATATAAATTTTGTCAAGTGACAATATTCAATATTTCATGTGTGATATCTTAGCTTCAAGTGTCTGGACTACAAATCAAATAAGTTTTACACTTACCAAGATGCATCCTTTCATGTCACTTGATAAATGTTTCTACTTCAGCATGCTTAAATTAACGTAAAATTCAGATCCTTATAATCTTTCACAATATTGCACCAATATTGTATCAAAGATATTGATGATATATTATTGTGTATCGGTTCACAATGTGACATAACATTTTGAGATCTCATCACTTCATTATTTTCAGGTACCTGAACCTCTCATAAGGTTTCATGAAGTGTTATGTCATAGACATTGTCTTCCTTTATGATTATTTTCTCCCTATCCTTTTCAAGGATTATTTCATTTGGAACCGATTGGTCTACCACGCTTCACGCATGCATAGACTTTGTCCTTCATGGACACAAAATAAGAGCACTTATAGCTTAAATATGAAATGCTTTCGGTATTTGACTTGAATTATATTTTGAATGAGGATCTGGTGATAATTCTAACATATTTCATAGTTGCTTATAATCTCCCCTTTATGTTAGGAAAACTAACATACATCCTCTATCTTCTTTGAGGAATCTATTTTTATGCATCATGGTATATTCATTAATCGTATACCGCACATCAAAACTATTAGATGGAATAGTTGGTTCATAACCTTGAACCAATTGAGGGGAAATAAATAATCATAATTTACTGGTCTAATGCATACAAGTGTTATTGTATGCAACATATCATATTTCAGACCAACACATGAAGCTTTGTTCTCATTAGCGATGGTTTAGCTATTTATCGAAGGCATTCAATGTCAAACCATCACCATCAAGATAACATTCTTGATTGAACAATATGAAATTATGTTCTTAACTCAATTTTATTGAGCAAACAACTTTATGAATATCAAACTGTAGGTTGACAATGAATGTACATGTGATCATCTTTTTGATGCATCTGTTCAACATATCACATGACATGTGACAGGCCCATATTCTTTTTTTTATATATATTTTAGATTTAAGAAATTCAATCCCAACATTAGTTGGTCCAACCAACTTATCATGAGAACAAATGACATAAATAATTCTCGAAGAATCTTCTAGTCCTTCAATACATGTCTAATATTCAATATGCACATCTTTGAGATGTCACAATCGTTCATATCAATTTATGAACTTTTATTCTAGTAAACTCCAAGTTTATCATGACATGTACTTTTTTCTTTAGTAAATTTCAGATTTACTATTACATGAATAAATTTCAGATTAACTACTTTAGAAGTAGATTTTGAAAAAACTCTTCTCAGTTATTTTGCCTCATTCGGAGGTGAGTTATGATATCATCATAATCAAGTACACATTTGTATTAATAAGCTTCTCATTCCCCAGGAATGAAATATAATCGTGTCTTAGGCCTATCAAATTATGATAGGTTGTAACCTCTTTCAAGATTTTGCTACTTTAGAAGCAGATCGAGGCATACATATGATGTAGAGAATTTTTATCTATCATATCTTATGATCATAATATGCGTATGAAAATATCATCACTTTTGATGATCATAATCATATTGTCCCTTCACGCTTATATTCGTGCATTCAATCACTTGTCTTCTTTTAGACATATTATGCACTGCTGCCACATACACCTCAAGAATGAAGTAAATTGTCATATTTCAGACTTATCATATATTTCTACCACATTCACTTCATGGAATGGAGCATATTAAATGGGTCGGATTTCATGACTTTTCACCAAATACCCATTATTTTGCCTTAGCCATCATAATATCATCAATATGGTACATTGAGATTCAAACTCAATGTCTTATCCATATAAAGACGTCTTAGTCATAAATCAATGGAACTTGAACCCTACATATTATCATCCCTTTTGATAATATTTTTCTTGAGGAATAAATTTAAAACATAAATGGTTTCAAACCAATTATTTTTGCTCAAATCCTACAATAGTTATATTATTAGTAGCAAAAGACAAATTAACATAAGGAATCACTAACCTTGAAATTACCTTTAGATTTATAATCTCACCTTGTTCGGCAGAGTCTGACACTCAAAATGGAACTTTTCATCACATATTCAGAAAAGCTTTAATGTGCTATTATGCTTGCAGGCAAATCTTTCAAAAGTTAGAAAGTTGGGAGTTTTAAGCTCTTTAAAAGAAGCATATAGTAATCAACACTAGCCAAATATTAGGTACAAGATCCTGCTTAGCATATACTATACCTCAAATAGTATTAACCGAATACATACTTTTAAATTTCAATCAACTGCTACTTATGGGCTATGCCATAGTGAAATATAAATAAAAAAATAAGGTACAAACAAAGAATTATGGAGTACAATAATCAAATAAAATAATATAATTATGACCATTAGTAGTTGATCCACTCTCTGCATTAGTAGTTGGAGTACAACGTGTATTAACTTCCCCTAATGAGAACATCCTTGACCTTTGCATCTCGATATTGTGCAACATCTTCTTGAAAGTTGCAATTGGAGAAGATTTGGTGAATAAATTAGTCACATTTTCAGTTGAACGAATCTGTTGCACGTTAATATCATCATTCTTTTCTAGCTCATGTATGTAGAAAAGCTTTGGCAAAATATGCTTTGTTCTATCTCCATTTATGAATCCTCCCTTAAGATGTGCTATGTATGCTGAATTATCTCTGAATAAAATTGTGGGTAGATTGTCATATTTCACACCACATTTTTCTCGAATGAGATGTATCATGGACCTTAACTATACACATTTTTGGCTTACTTCATGAATAACTATTATCTCAAGATGATTCGATGAAGTGGCTACGATAGACTACTTTGTATATCTTCAAGATATGGCAGTACCACCACACATGAACACATAGCCTATTTGAGTCTGAGCTTTATGCGGGTCAGATAAGTACCTAACATCAGCATGACTAATAAGATCGGGACTGCAATCTTTAGAATAAAACAAACTCATATGTT